>NC_069502.1:417209181-417346681 GCF_027579735.1 Bombina bombina
ACCCATGCAGAGCTGCTATATAACTCCTCCCCTCACATGTCTTATCCAGTCATTCTCTTGCAACCCTCAACAAACGAGGTCGCGAGAGGAGCTGGAGTTTTTACTTAATTATTCTTCAATCAAAAGTTTGTTATTTTAAATGGCACCGGAGTGTGCTGTTTTTCTATCTCAGGCAGTTTTTGGAAGAAGAAACTGCCTGCGTTTTCTATGATCTTAGCAGGTGTAACTAAGATCCACTGGCTGTTCTCGACATTCTAAGGAGTGGGGTAACTTCAGAAAATGGGAATAGCATGCGGGGTCTCCCGCAAATGAGGTATGTGCAGTACAATATTTTCTGGGAATGGAATTGACTAAGAAAACACTGCTGTTACCCGTATGATGTAAGTACAGCCTTAAATGCAGTAGTAGTGACTGGTATCAGGCTGATAAATGTATGCACAGTAGAGTTATTTTCTAGGGACTAGAATTTGACTGAAAAAATACTGTTAATACTGATATAATGTGTGAGCCTTAACTGCAGTAGAAGCGATTGGTAGCAGGCTTAGTAATAACTTTACACAGCATCTGAAATGTTGTCTTTTAAAAACGTTTACTGGCATGTTAATAGTTTTGTGTGGTACTTTGGTGATCTTTTTGGGCATGATTTTTTTCCACACGGCTAACGTATATTTCTGCATAGAAACCATTATATCAGGTCTCCCACTGTTGTAATAGGAGTGGGAAGGACCTTTTTTAGCGCCTTGTTGCGCAGTTAAAATTCTAGCACAGTCTTCCTGCTTCTTCCTCTTTGATCCAGGACGTCTCCAGAGAGCTCAGGGATCTTCAAAATTCGTTTTTGAGGGAGGTAATCAGTCACAGCAGACCTGTGACAGTGTGTTTGACTGTGATAAAAGCGTTAAATCTTAATTTGATATCCGTTTTTTGGGTACTGAGGGGTTAATCATCCTTTTGCTAATGGGTGCAATCCTCTGCTAATTAATACATTTAAAGAATTGTTGACTATAACTGAACTAGTTCATTGTTATTCAATTGTGTTTTTTTAAAAAAAGCGCTGCAGCGTTTTTTATATTGCTTGTAAACTTATTTGAAGTAATTTCCAAGCTTGCTAGCTTCATTGCTAGTCTGTATAAACATGTCTGATACAGAGGAATCTGCTTGTTCATTATGTTTAAAAGCCGATGTGGAGCCCAATAGAAATATGTGTACCAATTGTATTGATATTACTTTGAATAAAAGTCAATCTGTACCGATAAAGAAATTATCACCAGACAACGAGGGGGAAGTTATGCCGTCTAACTCTCCTCACATGTCAGTACCTTCGTCTCCCGCTCGGGAGGTGCGTAAGATTGAGGCGCCAAGTACATCAAGGCCCTTACAAATCACTTTACATTATATGGCTAATGTTATGAAAGAAGTATTATACAATATGCCCGAGTTAAGAGGCAAGCATGACAGCTCTGGGTTAAGGACAGAGCGCGCCGATGACACGAGAGCCATGTCTGATACTGCGTAACAATTTGCAGAACATGAGGACGGAGAGCTTCATTCTGTGGGTGACGGTTCTGATTCGGGGAGACCGGATTCAGAAATTTCAAATTTTAAATTTAAGCTTGAGAACCTCCGCGTGTTGCTAGGGGAGGTGTTAGCGGCTCTGAATGATTGTGACACGGTGGCAATCCCAGAGAAATTATGTAGGCTGGATAAATACTATGCGGTACCGGTGTGTACTGACGTTTTTCCTATACCAAAGAGGCTTACAGAGATTATTAGCAAGGAGTGGGATAGACCCGGTGTGCCTTTTTCCCCTCCTCCGATATTTAGAAAAATGTTCCCTATAGACGCCACCACACGAGACTTATGGCAGACGGTCCCTAAGGTGGAGGGAGCAGTTTCTACTTTAGCCAAGCGTACCACTATCCCGGTGGAGGATAGCTGTGCTTTCTCAGATCCAATGGATAAAAAATTAGAGGGTTACCTTAAGAAAATGTTTGTTCAACAAGGTTTTATATTACAGCCTCTTGCATGCATTGCGCCTGTCACTGCTGCAGCGGCATTCTGGTTTGAGTCTCTGGAAGAGGCGATTTGCACAGCACCATTGGATGAATCTTTGAGCAAGATTAGAACCCTTAAGCTGGCTAATGCGTTTGTTTCGGATGCCGTAGTGCATTTAACCAAACTTACGGCTAAGAATTCCGGATTCGCCATACAGGCGCGCAGAGTGCTATGGCTTAAATCCTGGTCAGCAGATGTAACTTCTAAGTCTAAACTACTAAACATTCCTTTCAAAGGGCAGACCTTATTCGGGCCCGGCTTGAAGGAAATTATTGCTGACATTACTGGAGGTAAGGGCCACACCCTTCCTCAGGACAGGGCCAAATCAAAGGCCAAACAGTCTAATTTTCGTGCCTTTCGTAATTTCAAGGCAGGAGCAGCATCAACTTCCTCCGCTCCAAAACAGGAAGGAACTACTTCTCGTTACAGACAGGGTTGGAAAGGCAACCAGTCATGGAACAAGGGCAAGCAGGCCAGAAAGCCTACTTCCGCCCCTAAGACAGCATGAAGACAGGGCCCCCTTTCCGGAGATGGATCTAGTGGGGGGCAGACTTTCTCTCTTCGCCCAGGCTTGGGCAAGAGATGTACAGGATCCCTGGACGTTGGAGATTATATCTCAGGGATACCTTCTGGATTTCAAAACTTCTCCTCCACAAGGGAGGTTTCATCTGTCAAGGTTATCAACAAACCTAGTAAAGAAAGAGGCATTTCTACAATGTGTACAAGACCTCTTAGTGATGGGAGTGATCCACCCAGTTCCGCGAACGGAACAGGGGCAAGGGTTTTATTCAAATCTGTTTGTGGTTCCCAAGAAAGAGGGAACTTTCAGACCAATCTTAGACTTAAAAATCTTAAACAAATTCCTAAGGGTTCCGTCGTTCAAGATGGAAACCATTCGGACCATCCTACCCATGATCCAAGAGGGTCAGTACATGACCACAGTGGACTTAAAGGATGCCTACCTTCACATACCGATTCACAAAGATCATTATCGGTACCTAAGGTTTGCCTTTCTAGACAGGCATTACCAGTTTGTAGCTCTTCCCTTCGGGTTAGCTACGGCCCCGAGAATTTTTACAAAGGTTCTGGGCTCACTTCTGGCGGTACTAAGACCACGAGGCATATCGGTGGCTTCCGTACCTAGACGACATTCTGATACAAGCGTCAGGTTTTCAAAATGCAAAGTCTCATACAGAGACAGTTCTAGCATTTCTGAGGTCGCATGGGTGGAAAGTGAACGTAGAGAAGAGTTCTCTGTTACCACTCACAAGGGTCCCTTTTCTAGGGACTCTTATAGATTCTGTAGAGATGAAGATTTACCTGACGGAGTCCAGGTTATCAAAGATTCTCAATGCTTGCCGTGTCCTTCACTCCATTCCAAGCCCATCAGTAGCTCAGTGCATGGAAGTAATCGGCTTAATGGTCGCGGCAATGGACATAGTGCCATTTGCGCGCCTACATCTCAGACCGCTGCAACTATGCATGCTAAGTCAATGGAACGGGGATTACTCAGATCTGTCCCCTTTGCTAAATCTGGACCAGGAGACCAGAGATTCTCTTTTCTGGTGGTTGTCACGGGTTCATCTGTCCAAAGGAATGACTTTTCGCAGACCAGATTGGACGATTGTAACAACAGATGCCAGCCTACTAGGCTGGGGAGCAGTCTGGAACTCCCGGAAGGCTCAGGGATCGTGGACTCAGGAGGAGAGACTCCTCCCGATAAACATTCTAGAATTAAGAGCAATATTCAATGCTCTTCTAACTTGGCCTCAGTTAG
Organism: Bombina bombina; assembly: GCF_027579735.1. Taxonomy (NCBI): domain Eukaryota; kingdom Metazoa; phylum Chordata; class Amphibia; order Anura; family Bombinatoridae; genus Bombina; species Bombina bombina. The sequence continues at coordinate 417,213,011 of NC_069502.1, forward strand.
CAACACTGAGGTTCATCAGATTTCATTCGGACAACATCACGACTGTGGCTTACATCAATCATCAAGGGGGAACCAGGAGTTCCCTAGCGATGTTGGAAGTTTCGAAGATAATTCGCTGGGCAGAGTCTCACTCTTGCCACCTGTCAGCGATCTACATCCCAGGCGTGGAGAACTGGGAGGCGGATTTTCTAAGTCGACAGACCTTTCATCCGGGGGAGTGGGAACTTCACCCGGAGGTATTTGCTCAACTGATTCGTCGTTGGGGCAAACCGGATCTTTATCTCATGGCATCTCGCCAGAACGCCAAGCTTCCTTGTTACGGATCCAGGTCCAGGGACCCGGGTGCGGTGCTGGTAGATGCACTAGCAGCCCCTTGGGTTTTCAACATAGCTTATGTGTTTCCACCTTTTCCGTTGCTACCTCGACTGATTGCCAGGATCAAACAGGAGAGAGCATCGGTGATTCTGATAGCGCCTGCGTGGCCACGCAGGACCTGGTATGCAGACCTAGTGGACATGTCGTCCTGTCCACCATGGTCTCTACCCCTGAGGCAGGACCTTCTAATCCAGGGTCCTTTCAACCATCCAAACCTAATTTCTCTGAGGCTGACTGCTTGGAAATTGAACGCTTGATTCTATCAAAGCGTGGGTTTTCGGATTCGGTTATTGATACATTAATACAGGCTCGGAAACCTGTTACCAGAAAAATTTACCACAAGATATGGCGTAAATATTTATATTGGTGTGAATACAAGAGTTACTCATGGAGTAAGGTTAGGATTCTTAGGATATTGTCTTTTCTACAAGAGGGTTTAGGAAAGGGCTTATCCGCTAGTTCACTAAAGGGACAGATTTCTGCTCTGTCTATTCTTTTACACAAGCATCTGGCAGAGAATCCAGACGTCCAGGCTTTTTGTCAGGTTTTGGCTAGGATTAAGCCTGTGTTTAAAACTGTTGCTCCTCCGTGGAGTTTAAACTTGGTTCTTAAAGTTCTTCAGGGTGTTCCGTTTGAACCCCTTCATTCCATTGATATTAAGCTTTTATCTTGGAAAGTTCTGTTTTTGATGGCTATTTCCTCGGCTCGAAGAGTCTCTGAGTTATCTGCCTTACATTGTGATTCTCCTTATCTGATCTTTCATTCAGACAAGGTAGTCCTGCGTACTAAACCTGGGTTTTTACCTAAGGTTGTTTCTAACAGGAATATCAATCAAGAGATTGTTGTTCCATCGTTATGTCCTAATCCTTCTTCAAAGAAGGAACGTCTTTTGCATAATCTAGACGTGGTCCGTGCCCTGAAGTTCTACTTACAGGCAACTAAAGATTTTCGACAAACTTCTTCTCTGTTTGTCGTTTACTCTGGACAGAGGAGAGGTCAAAAGGCTTCGGCTACCTCTCTCTCTTTTTGGCTTCGTAGCATAATACGCTTAGCCTATGAGACTGCTGGACAGCAGCCTCCTGAAAAAATTACAGCTCATTCCACTAGAGCTGTGGCTTCCACCTGGGCCTTTAAGAATGAGGCCTCTGTTGAACAGATTTGGAAGGCTGTAACTTGGTCTTCACTTCATACTTTTTCAAAATTTTACAAATTTGACACTTTTGCTTCTTCGGAGGCGGTTTTTGGGAGAAAGGTTCTACAGGCAGTGGTTCCTTCTGTTTAACGTTCCTGCCTTGTCCCTCCCATCATCCGTGTACTTTAGCTTTGGTATTGGTATCCCATAAGTAATGGATGACCCGTGGACTGAACACACTTAACAAGAGAAAACATAATTTATGCTTACCTGATAAATTTATTTCTCTTGTAGTGTGTTCAGTCCACGGCCCGCCCTGTCTTTTTGAGGCAGGTTCTAAATTTTAAATTATAACTCCAGTCACCACTGCACCCTATAGTTTCTCCTTTCTCGTCTTGTTTCGGTCGAATGACTGGATATGACATGTGAGGGGGGGAGCTATATAGCAGCTCTGCTTGGGTGATCGTCTTGCAACTTCCTGTTGGGAAGGAGAATATATCCCATAAGTAATGGATGACCCGTGGACTGAACACACTACAAGAGAAATAAATTTATCAGGTAAGCATAAATTATGTTTTTTAATGGGTTGAACACTCTCTCTTTCACACACCCCACATGGAAGTTAATTGCTGCTGTTTTTTTGTTTACAAAGCTTTTCTATAGTAAATGCTGTAGTAGGTGGTGGTTTCAACAGGAAAATGGTATTTCAAATTAAAGTTAAAGGAGCCATTTGTAAGCAATTTGAAGAGACTGTCTAAACCCTGGCCATCTTAAATTTGTACCTTTTTGATTAAGCTGCAAATAGCCTCCTGCACCCTTTCTGTGTCATGCAGCAGGAACAGTAAAACCGTTATTTTAGTCCACTGATGACATCATGATCTGGGCTGCCTATGGCATCCAATCATAAAAGGCTCACTAGTTGGATTCAACAGACTGTCAATGATTTTCAGCAGAGTGCCTAGATGCAGCCCAGATTGTGATATAATCAGTGGGCTGAGCTTGGCAGCCGTTTCAAACTGGCCAGAAATACTATTTATTTTAAATTACCTTTTTTACTGTTCCTGCTGCATGACAAAGAAAGAGCAGGATGCTATTTGCAGCTTAATCTAAGGTACAACTTTAAGATTTTTAAGGTGTAGACTGTCCCTTTAAATTGCTTACAAATGGCTCCTTTAACTTTATTAATTTGAAATAGCATTTTTCCTATTGAAACCACCACCTACTACAGAATTTGCTATAGAAAAGCTTTGTAAACAGAAATCAGCAGCAATTAACTTCCAAGTGGGTGTGTGAAAGAGAGATTGTTCAACCCATTTAAAATAGTGTGCCTGCAGCAGATTTAAAAACGGTGCATTCTTATTACCTGTCCATTTTAAAATAACTTTTTTTTACTGTTTCTGCTGCATCATATAAAAAGGGCACAGGAGGCTGTTTGCCGCTTAATCTAAGGTAAGATTTAAAGGGACAATCTACACTTTAGTGATCTTTAATATAACCCAGAAAGTAAAATGGATCATTGGAAACACATTTAAGGGAGGATCATTTTACAATACAATGTCTCTTTAATAATGTTTGCTTATCTAATAGCAAAGAAGGGTACCAAGGGCACTACTTGTAGTTATAGAAACATTGCCTTATATATATTCAACTAATAGTGTGTATACTAGGGGCAGATGCCTGTACTGGTATTGAAATTTACAACTGGCTCAGCTGAGAGCTGGAAAAAAAAAAAAAAAAAAAAAAGAGTACAAATATAGAACTCATAACGTTTGTTTTCATTAATGTAGTAAGCAAAGTATTGAAAAGATTAAAACGTAACTTTTATTAAAGTATAGAAAAAGTAAAATAAAGTGTTTTAAACGTTACAAATGCTCCTCATATTGAGGAGTGTTTAGGTAACTCAAGAGGTTAATCTCATTATCTCAGGAGATTCCATTTGAAATTCCTATGTTTATATTTCTACCACCAAGCTGTGTGCATAAAGATGGCTACGATTCGTAAAGAATACGATTGAGCTACCAAATAAATGTTACCTCTTAATACCAAATAATTATACATCTTAATACCGTTTTTATTTTAAAAAGTGAGCATTACTGTTTAAAAAAAGGAGAGAGCTACTGACGCATTTCGCCATCGTTATCTAATAGCCTCATCTAGTGGTTTGGTGCCAGAGCATATCATTTTGCACTGCTCACCCTGGAACTCGGCATGTTTAACCCTTTTATGAAGATTAAAGTTCCACTCGAGAGGTGCAGAGAACTGATCAGGAAACAGCCGTTGAACCAATTTGCAGTTGCATGACCCCACCAATCACCTGTGTTCATCTTGGGAACTGGTATGCTAGAGGCCCCTGAATGGGACTTATGTGTGACAAGTTACAGCATGTAATGTTTGTGCTCTCTCTAAAAACATTTAAAAAATATTTTTCTCATTTTAAAAATTATATTTGGTTATTACGACAATGGATTATATTCATTTGGTGTTATATCATTAAGGCAAAGCATTAACAGTGTTTAATAATAATAATAAAAAATTGCTCCCGCTAAAGTTTAAATAGCTTGTGTGTGAATCGGATGAAGTTGGTGCACAGGCAGTGGTCAGATGTGTTAGGTGAGTCAGAATGTCTGAGTGAAGAGACTCTCAGCTGGGCTTGTGATTTATAAAGAACACACATTCAGGTTACATGAACTTGTAAGTCTCTCTCTATACAAGTTTATGCCATTTCTGTTTTAGCTGAATATATTGGCATTAGAAGATATCTTATCTGCCTTGTATGTGATCTTACCCAATGAACCAGATGTCAGATACTCTTTATCATCAGAACTATCTGGCCTTTTGGTCCCTAACCGTTTTTTCTTTCATATTGACATCACCCGAAAAAGGTAAACCGTTTGTCCACAATAGACACAGGTTAAATATTTTCACAAGCAAAAATTCTATGTAAATTATTTTTCACTACAGATATGATTATCCTTAATGTAAAACAAACATACAAAGAGACTCTCAGAATCTTTTTAAGACATTTTCAGGTCAAGCTCTGGAACCTGCTTTATCTGATGTGTTTTCTAGACACTTATTAATCTATCAAGGTGTTTTTGTTTTTTTTCCCCTCCTTTAATGTTGAGACATGACAAGGTGAGGTTAGGGTTGCCACCTCGGCCATGTTTTCTTGCATACTTAGGAGTTGCACATGCTACATGGAGGAACTGGAATAGTGCTGTCCAGGATCACTATTTGTGTGCTGTCCAGGGGGGCAGTTCATGTTCTGCTCTGCACACCCTGCAGCATGTTTAACTCATAAGTGTCCAGGAAAACATGGCTGAGGTGGTTATTCATCATAGACATAGGTAAAAATGTTCCCTAGGTCAATTAAATGAGATTAGTGCATATACCATGCCTAAGAAATATTCTTCTATTGTCAAATTTCTATATTATGAATTATAATACGTTATAGGTTTTTATTAGAGTAAAATATGTATTTTCTCTCTAGTGTAAATAAATCCACTTTTACAGTTGTGAAGTTGGGCCTTTCTGGTATGGCCAAGCCATTCTGGTATCCAAAACCTATGAATCAGCTAGATCATAAAGCTAAACCTGAATCTAATTATCTCTGCAAGGTCATACAAGCTGCCAAATTCAATATTGCTCTAGATTTACATAACCTTTTTAAATAAAAAAATGCTGTTATATTGATCTAGTATTGTTTGTATTGCTATATCCCAAAACAAAAAAATCTGTTTTGAGAAGTGACAGCTAGAAATGAGAATAAGATGTGTGTATTTGAGCCACTAAATACATTGATGCTATGGACCAGCATGCACTGAGTATAGAGGGGGGCACCAGGGGATATGTGTGTGTCTAGAGTGCAGCAGATGCATACTTACTGTGCCCAAAATTATTTAAATGCTACTATACCTCCAATCTTCCAAAGGTATAGATAGCACTCACAAGCTTTCCGAAATGATCTTCAAAAATAAATAAATATATATTTACAGACACTGAGACCCATTTATCAAGCTCCAAATGGGAAACAGCAGTCTAAAGACCGCCGCTCCATAACCCTGTCCGCCTGCTCTGAGCAGGCGGACAGACATTGCCACAATTCTACCCGATCGAGTACGATCGGGTTGATTGACACCCCCCCTGCTGGCGGCCCATTGGCTGCGAATCTGCAGGGGGTGGCGTTGCACCAGCAGCTCACAAGAGCTGCTGGTGCAATGCTGAATACGGAGAGCGTATTGCTCTCCGCATTCAGCGAGGTCTATCGGACCTGATCCGCACTGTCGGATCAGGTCCGACATACCTTTTGATGAATAAGCCTCCTTGTCTTATTTATCCATTTTCAGTGATTGGAGGCACTGGGGCCCATTTTATTAAGATCCGTATGGAGCTTGAGGGCCTGTATTTCTGGCAAGCCTTCAGGCTCGTCAGAAACACCAGTTCTGAAGCAGCGGTCAAAAAAACGCTGCTCCATAACCTGTCCGTCTGCTCTGAGGAGGCGGACAGACATAGCTGCAAATCAACCCGATCGAATACAATCGGGTTGATTGACACCTTCCTGCTAGCGGCCGATTGGCCACAAATCTGCAGGGGGCGGCGTTACACCATCAGTTCACAAGAGCTGCTGGTGCAATGCTGAATGTGGAGCGCGTATTACTCTCCGCATTCAGCGATGTCGGTCGGACATGATTCGCTGATCTGATCATGTCGCATAGACACATAATAAATAGGCCCCACTGAGTTTTCTATAGCATTGTTTTATATTACTCCCAGTATTGCTCCTGTTATGGGTTTAATGGGTCAATATTTTTTTTCTTTCTATAAACACATTATTATTTTTGTCTTTGTTTTGTAAGTGAAATTGACTGCCATCTATATTTTGAACAAATTTTTCAAACCCTTGCCCTAAATATCATAATGCATATTTTATGTGTTTTTTTTTTGTTGTTGTTGTTTTTGTTTTTTTGCATTTCCAGAATTATTTAGCATTTCCACCTACTTGCATGGCTCACAAACTTTCTTAGAGGCAACAAGGAGGTTAGGGGAGTTGCATGTAGCGGCCTTACTGTGTTTAGAGTGGCAGGTGTGCAGTACGCTGTGGGTGGCGTTGAGGAGTCTAGCACGTATGGTTTGAGTTTGCCACATTGGGGCTGTAGTATTTCTTGTGCTCTTGTTTAAAATGTATTTTAGTCCTGTACGCACATGATTAAAGTTCTAATTTACTCCTATTATAATTTTTTCTTCGTTCTCTTGCTATCTTTATTTGAAAAAAATATCTAAGCTTTTTTTGTTCAGTACTCTGGACAGCACTTTTTTATTGGTGGATCAATTTATCCACCAATCGGCAAGAACAAACTTACATTCTTGCATTTCAAATAAAGATACCAAGAGAATGAAGAAAATCTGATAATAGGAGTAAATAAGAAAGTTGCTTAAAATGTCATGCTCTATCTGAATCACGAAAGAAAAAATTTGGGTTCAGTGTCCCTTTAACTTAAAAGGGAGTATCTATCTTTTTAGACAATAAAAATCCTGAAGTAAACTTTCCTTTTTATTACCCATTTCCCAGTTTTGCATAACCAATTTTGATATAAGGTAATCACAGAGGTTAGAAGTATATTACTATAACCAAGTCTCTGCTGAATGTCCCCTTATTTCAGTTCTTTTGACAGAATTGCATTTTAGCCTATCAATGCTGACTCATAAATAACTCCACTGGAGTGAGCACAATGTTATCTATATGGCACACGTGAACTAGCGCTGTCTAGCTGTGAAAAACTGTCACAATGCACTGAGATAAGAGGCAGCCTTCAAGGGCTTAGAAATTAGCCTATGAGCCTACCTAGGTTTAGCTCTCAACAAAGAATACCAAGAGAACAAAGCAAAATTGGAAGGTTATTTAAAATTGCATGCCCTAGCTGAAAATAATGAAACTTTTTATTTTTCTGTAGACGTCCCTTTTAAATACTGGAGCGGTTATATTCTTATTTAGGTATATGGAGAATAACACAAAATGTAGGAGTCAAGGGTAAAATTGTATATCAAGGACCCAGGGAGCCATTGACTCATAGAAGAAAATAAAATATATATATATATATATATATATATATATATAGAGAGAGATTTTTGTTTGTTTTCATGATTTCTATAAATACAAAACAGAAATTGGAACCCCTTAGAAGCTTGAGTGTGCTTGCAGCTGATGGAGCTTTAACGCTTTGATTGCGTAGAGGGCATGTAGCAAATTATTCTCGGTTGCAAGAAACATACGTGGCAGATAGCGTTAAACAGTAGCAGTAATGTAACCTTTTAATCCCAAAAACATGCTAGTAGCAGCACATTGTATTCATTTTCCTGAGTCTGGCACTTGCTTCTGTCATTGATGCGTGTTCTCTGCCCACTTGTGACATGCTGCGTGTGAAGGGCAAAGGAGGAGAGTGGCACTGGATGTTTGGAAAGCTACTCCTTCGCCACAGGACCTAGTAAAGTCTAGTTAATATATGCAGTGGCTAATAATTATCCACTTCCCTGTCAGCTTGCACTGTAGCAGATAAACATGCTGTTCTACTGCAATAATAGAATGGATTATTTGTTGCACTTTATTAAGAACCAATCGCATGAAACATAATTTATTATCAGCTTTGTTGTCCAGTTGTAGGTTCCATTTTTGCACATTCTCTGGTTAAACTTTGTGTCAATAACATTTGATGTGCTCTTCAGTCTTATCTACTACATGTGCAGTATCTAAACCCTTTTTTATTTTGTGTTTTGGTTCCAGTGCTGCCAATAGCTTATTGCTTTGTTGCAAAATTGATGTGCTGTTTACTTTTTAGTACCGATATTTTTTATTTTTATTTTTCTGACAAAAAATAAAAATTAAAATCTGGTTTATTAGGAACAGTGAACTTCTGAAGTAGCAATAGATGTGTTGCATTATTTGGTTTCCAGCATAACTATATTAAATTATTTCTGACTTGAGGGTTTAAACTCTACGGAACATTGGTTAAGTATTTAGTACTGTCTACTAACTTTTTAATCCCTTTGGGGAACTTCAGTGATCCTCATTTCCCAGCCATGTGCAAAATCATCTCATTCCTATTGCAAATGAATACAATACATTGTGTACTGACAATTTACTGCATTAACATGGATACATTCTGATTTAAGCATTGTGACTGTTAAAGGGACAGTCAACACCAGAATTTTTGTTGTTTTAAAAGATAGATAATCCCTTTATTACCCATTCCCCAGTTTTGCATAACCAACACTGTTATATTAATACACGTTTTACCTCTGTGATTAACTTGTATCTAAGCATCTTCTGACAAACTCCTGATGATCACATGACATTTTATTTATTATCTATTGACTTTCATTTTAGCCAATTAGTGCAGTGTCTGCCACAATCCACGGGCGTGCTCACAATGTTATCTATAGGGTTTACCTGAACTAGCTCTCCCCTGCTGTGAAAAGCAAATACAAAAGCATGTGATTAGAGGCGGACTTCAAGGGCTTAGAAATTATCATATGAGCCTTCCTAGGTCTAGCTTTCAACTAAGAATACCAAAAGAACAAACCAAAATTGGTGATAAAAGTAAATTTGGAAAGTTGTTTAAAATTACATGCCCTATTTGAAACATGAAAGTTTTTTTTGGACTTGACTGTCCCTTTAATAGTTCCAAACACCTTCATGCCAATGATGCAATGGCCCTCAAAGCAGTATGAGCCACAGCACATCTTTCACACAGAACACAACTGTGAATAAACTACTCACATATTTTCTCAACAAACATTTTATAAAACTGGTGGTGTTGAGCAATAAATCTGTAAATTGTAATCAAAATAATATACATTTGTGTGTTCTCATTGACAGTCCAGTCCCAAAAAAACTTAAATGATTCAAATGGGGCATGCAATTTTAAACAACTTTACAATTTACTTTTATCACCAATTTTGCTTTGTTCTCTTTGTATTAGTTGAAAGCTAAGCCTAGGAGGTTTATATGCTAATTTCTTAGACCTTGAAGGCCGCCTCTAATCTAAATGCATTTTGATAGTTTTTCACCACTAGAAGGGATTAGTTCACGTGTTTCATATAGATAACGTTGAGCTCATGCACGTCAATTTACCATGGAGTCAGCACTGATTGGCTAAAATGCAAGTCTGTCAAAAGAACTGAAATAAGAGGACAGTCTGCTGAGGCTTAGATACAAGGTAATTACAGAGGTAAAATGTGTATCATTATAACTGTGTTGGTTATGCAAAACTGGGGAATTGGTAATTAAGGGATTATCTATCTTTTAAAACAACAATTCTGGTGTTGACTGTACCTTTAAATATATTCTTGTTGTTAAAATTTAAAAAAACGCTTATACAATAGTTGTATAGATTAACAATAATTCATAGTAAAAGTCCTAAATAGTGTTGGTGCATGTTCAAGAAGGGCATATGGTATATAGTGTATGTGTTTGCAAAAGTATGTATGTAGATGGTATGTATGTGTAATGGGTGCTTCAGGAACATCAAACACATTCCAGAACAAATGCAGGCACTTGGGATTTAAACACCAAAATTAATTTGATCAAAAAATAGTAATGACGTTTCGGGGTTTTACCCCCGTCTTCAGACTTATACAGGGAGTGCAGAATTATTAGGCAAGTTGTATTTTTGAGGATTAATTTTATTATTGAACAACAACCATGTTCTCAATGAACCCAAAAAACTCATTTAATATCAAAGCTGAATAGTTTTGGAAGTAGTTTTTAGTTTCTTTTTAGTTATAGCTATTTTAGGGGGATATCTGTGTGTGCAGGTGACTATTACTGTGCATAATTATTAGGCAACTTAAGAAAAAACAAATATATACCCATTTAAATTATTTATTTTTACCAGTGAAACCAATATAACATCTCAACATTCACAAATATACATTTCTGACATTCAAAAACAAAACAAAAACAAATCCGTGACCAATATAGCCACCTTTCTTTGCAAGGACACTCAAAAGCCTGCCATCCATGGATTCTGTCAGTGTTTTGATCTGTTCACCATCAACATTGCGTGCAGCAGCAACCACAGCCTCCCAGACACTGTTCAGAGAGGTGTACCGTTTTCCCTCCTTGTAAATCTCACATTTGATGATGGACCACAGGTTCTCAATGGGGTTCAGATCAGGTGAACAAGGAGGCCATGTCATTAGATTTTCTTATTTTATACCCTTTCTTGCCAGCCACGCTGTGGAGTACTTGGACGCGTGTGATGGAGCATTGTCCTGCATGAAAACCATGTTTTTCTTGAAGGATGCAGACTTCTTCCTGTACCACTGCTTGAAGAAGGTGTCTTCCAGAAACTGGCAGTAGGACTGGGAGTTGAGCTTGACTCCATCCTCAACCCGAAAAGGCCCCACAAGCTCATCTTTGATGATACCAGCCCAAACCAGTACTCCACCTCCACCTTGCTGGCGTCTGAGTCGGACTGGAGCTCTCTGCCCTTTACCAATCCAGCCACGGGCCCATCAATCTGGCCCATCAAGACTCACTCTCATTTCATCAGTCCATAAAACCTTAGAAAAATCAGTCTTGAGATATTTCTTGGCCCAGTCTTGACGTTTCAGCTTGTTTGTCTTGTTCAGTGGTGGTCGTCTTTCAGCCTTTCTTACCTTGGCCATGTCTCTGAGTATTGGGCACTCCAGTGATGTTGCAGCTCTGAAATTTGGCCAAACTGGTGGCAAGTGGCATCTTGGCAACTGCACGCTTGACTTTTCTCAGTTCATGGGCAGTTATTTTGCGCCTTGGTTTTTCCACACGCTTCTTGCGACCCTGTTGACTATTTTGAATGAAACGCTTGATTGTTCGATGATCAAGCTTCAGAAGCTTTGCAATTTTAAGAGTGCTGCATCCCTCTGCAAGATATCTCACTATTTTTGACTTTTCTGAGCCTGTCAAGCCCTTCTTTTGACCCATTTTGCCAAAGGAAAGGAAGTTGCCTAATAATTATGCACACCTGATATAGGGTGTTGATGTCATTAGACCACACCCCTTCTCATTACAGAGATGCACATCATCTAATATGCTTAATTGGTAGTAGGCTTTCGAGCCTATACAGCTTGGAGTAAGACAACATGCATAAAGAGGATGATGTGGTCAAAATACTCATTTGCTTAATAATTCTGCACTCCCTGTACAAACACTGTACAATATAGTATAGACTTATATACCCTACTCACCATTTACGTGACATTATCGTTAATCACCTTGTGTGTGTGTGTGTGTGTGAGCTTTAGCGGCAGTCACCCGGCGCATTGCTTGCATCATTGCTAGGCGCCGTCTGTTGCCTAGCGATCGGCTGCTGGTTACATGGTTGTCAATGTGCCATTGTTTTACATTTACTTGATACCCTTCGTATAGCATGCCGCTTATCCCACTAAAACGAGAATGTTAGAAATTACCAACATTTTAAAACAAAGCAGGTAAATCACATTATTATATAAGCTAAGATAGTAAAATACTAAAGAGTATCTAGAAAGCTATACATATCTAGCAGTGATGTGAGGTCAGAGGTTAGTGAGGCACTGGCTATGATATGCCCAAGTAGCACATATATGAGCCCAATAGAGCTATCGTAAATGTACGATAAAATTAGCAGGTTGCACAATGACACAAAATGAGAAGCTTCAGCACATAAACACATGCACTCACATATATTACAGAAGCTAGAAAGAACAAAGGACAGGAAGTGTGAGAGGCTCAAATCATCCTATTGACACAAAATTAGAGGCTGCAGCAATAAGGATCTCAATCAGCACTGCAATTAATTACTTCACATATAGTGTGGGGAGAGAGAGATATACACACATACACACATACACACATACACATACATACACACATACATACACATACATACACATACACACACCCCCACCCCCACACACACCCCCACACCCACACAAGTACAAAAGCACAGGGTGTGTACAACAACATACCAGTACAATTCATGTGGTAGGAATATGGCATGAGGCAATAAAATTCTGCATATCTTTAAAAAGTCGAATAAGAAGACACTGACCTAGATTTATTAAAGGTTGTTTGGCCTAGGAGCTTGCAGCTCAGACATCACAGAACCAATCCTTTCCCTATTCATTGAAAAAAAGGGGGATTAGTCTGATTTAAAATAGTGGGATAATATTAATAAAACCTCCACATTTGATAAAATAACAAACAACGTCAAAACATTAAACCTTGTGTTTGTTTTTACTTTCCAAGAAAAAAAAAAACCCTCACAGTTTTGCATGTTTGACAAGGACTGTACAATTGCATAACAGCAAAACCTGCATAAGGGCATTAAAAATAGTCACACACATTTTATACAACATACAATGCAAAGTTAAACATTATATTACCCATGCAACTTTATGCACAGAAAAAAAATCTAATGTACCTTACAGTGGGCTATACTGTATTGCAAATAGTGATGGGCAAATGTTTCGCAACATTCGAAAAATGAAACAAATTTTAACACATTCGTTTGTTAGAATGTTATTTAAACATTGGAAATTCGATTCGAACATTCGATTTTTCGAATGTTCGGTTTCGAATTTTACGATTACATTCGAAAATATTAGTTTAGAAAAATTCTAATTTATTTTTGTAATAGTATTTCTAATGCTTTCTTTAAATGCTATATCCGAATTATGCAATATTCTATATAGAAACATTCAAAATTATATATTTGTATCTATTATGTATCAATTTACTAGATTCCCGCCCTACCACATGAACTATTGAACTTCTGACTAGTATTTGTTAAATAGAATGTTTAAATTCGAAATTTTGAATGTGGACATTCGATAGAATTATAAACATTCGAATTCGAAAGTGACATTCGAAAACTGTAAATAGCATTTGATTATAGAATTTTTAAGAATATTCGTTCTTATCAACATTCGGATTTATTATTCGAATTTCGGTAATAACATTCATTCTAACATTCAAATTCGGAAATTTACACATTCACCCATCCCTAATTGCAAATAGTAAACATCCTTTTATGATCTACACAGCTTTTAGTGGAACACTATGCACAATGTAAAACAAAGACTCTAGAGTTTCTTCCTCTTTTGAAAAATTCCCAGTGATCTGCCTTAGTTTCCTTTCTTAGGTGGCACCTACTGATTTACTGAACAAACCTATTAGTGATTATAGTAACCTGTAAATGTAGAGATATGCTAAAAGTATGCCTAGAGTCAATTAGAAGGTAAGAGACCAAAGGTACCAGTATCCTGCCTAATATGTGGGGGGAAAATCTACTCTTCATACATACACAATTACTAAAGGAATTTACAGTAACAAAAAATAGACATACATAAGTCTTTGTGATTTTTGGAATAAGATCACTCAGGAAGTATATTTGTACAATGCCTCCAGGTAGTATGAGATATATAGTTAGGCTCAAAATTTCAGTAATTAGTCTGCATTCTATTAATATTGCTGGAAAATAGATAGGACAAGGTTTTTTTTTTTTTCAAGATCTATATAATCCATTCATTCTATTTTTCCTCTTAAAGCCTCCTGACCTCTTTAGGTACTATTTCAGGTTAACAGCATTTTTCAATATGATTATTTTATTTGCCTATGAACACACACAAAAACACTAGCACAATGGCCTCTGTTTGATAAAACATAACTTAAGAAAAATAAATGACAGGCAACACTGTTTTTGTTTGAAAATGCTGTGAGTTGTTTTATGAAGCCATGACCAGTGTACTGTAACTTCTGTGAACTATTACTTCCTCTCATTGAATATATGTCTACAGCTTCAAAGGCATTGTCTTTTGTTTTATTATATTTCTCAGAAATATTACTTCCCTCCTGTGCTCTTTTAAAATTGCATGTTGATGTTTACACCAAGCTTTGCATATCAAGTACTATTAGATGTTATGTAGAATAGGCATCATTTTATTTACCAGGCAACTTTTTTATTTGAAGGGTTATAAACCAGCCCCTCATACCTCTAATTTTCAGGACCATAAAGTAGCCCCATCCCTCCTATTTTAATGGAAATAAAGAAAACCACACATCTAATTACGACAACCTTGAAGGCTATGGAAACAGTAACACTTTATCTCTAAGAAATTAGCCTTTTTTTCCTGAAATGGAGTAATGTAAACATGTGATTTTGCTGTACTGCCAGTGCTAGCTTAAAAGGCAATGGCATTGGCAATTGGGCATGGCATACTTTGCTCAAATAAATAGCTTTCTGGAATGCTGGGCACTTGGGCAATGGGCATTCACACTCGCCCGGCACTGGGCAGCTGAGCTCAGGAATCCGCACCGCAAGTCCGGTCCACCCTCTGTCTCTCAGGCTGCTGCAAAAAACAGTGACATTACCATGGGACTCAGACTCTCTGACCAGACACTACAGTGTGACAGTACACACATGAGGACTCGGCACGCAGCAGCTCCCTCTTGCTTGGCTGCTTCCCGCCAACACCAGTAACAGTGAGTCCGACGTCACTTACGTGATGTGCAGGCCTCCCTGGCAGCATTGATAGTAAGCTGATTGGTTGTCTTGATTAGCTAATCATAGAGGCGGTTTGGAGAACCGCCTCTATTGGAGCGTGGTATGGGCCCGGCGAGATACCACTGGGTGGTGCTAGCTCATAGTGAGCTAGTAACACTATGAAGCATCCATGTTGCGCAATTAATTGAGGGCAGCGGAACTGCTCACTGGCTCTCAATTGCGCAACATGGATGATTAAATTTGGGAATCTGGTGTAGCCGCTGGAGGAATGAAGGGGGTTACCTGGGGGGGTGTGGTCAGAAAAAAAAGTATGCACAAAACCACAACATTTTTAAAATTAATAAATATAATATATAGATAAAAAAATAATTAAAAACTTATTTTCCTGATTTGACAGGGGAGGCTCTGCCTCCTATTACTGCATGTCAGCTATAGGAAAGTACTAATCTCTATACCTCCTATATTAAGGGAGCTATGAAATATTATATACATTACTGGTATATCCTTTAAAACCACATATTGGCTAAAGAACTAAAGCGAAAGAGCTGCAAGGACAAATATAATATATATACAAAACACGGGTGGGGTCAGCACTCTCAGGCTGGACCGGGTACACATCCTATGACCCTGTAACATGCACAGCCCTGGGTGCAAAACAGCACTCTCAGGAAGCTACACTGTCACCAGAGTCGCTGGCAGTTAACCCCAGACAGGTCTGGGTGCAAGGCCCAAACAGGGAAAATAACAAAAAAATAATACATTAAATATAGCACACAGAGAAAGACCAGCACTCACTCACATGCTCTCAACTAAGATAAAAAGCAGCAATTGAAGAGAGTTACCGCATCTGGCCAAATAGGAAAAGCCCAGGTACCTCGTCAAGGTCTCTTCCAAAAACCTGGGTCCCTAAACAGCCACACAATGCAGGCTCACAATCAAACAACTGTGAAAAAATGGAGGGTGCACAGGCTTATGTAATCTCCCCAAACATATACAAAACACGGGTGAGGTCAGCACTCTCAGGCCGGACGGGGTACACATCCTATGACCCTGTAACATGCACAGCCCTGGGTGCAAAACAGCACTTTCAGGAAGCTGCACTATCTGGGGTTAACTGCCTTTGACTCTCGTGACAGTGCAGCTTCCTGAGAGTGCTGTTTTGCACCCAGGGCTGTGCATGTTACAGGGTCATAGGATGTGTACCCGTTCCGGTGGGGGGTCTTCCTCCCCACTTAGGGTTATGGTATTGTTGTGCTCAGTCGTCTACTCCTCTATCTCTGTTCTCACCTGTGAGAGTAAGGTTCTCACTTCCTGGACCACTAGTAGCATCAGATCAAGTGGACATTTGTTAAAAATGTTAAACCATCTTTCGCAGAACGTGGGGTTATTTCTGCCAAGGGTGGAGACCTTTTTAACCCTAAAGCCTCTGGATATAAAACGTTTCCTATAATTCTCTAAGTATTGTCCGTGTAGCTCCAAGTCTTTTTTCTCTTTTCTTCAGTTTTAGCAAGTGTGAAAGTATACGTGTGACTGGTTTATCTGTGGGGCCTGTTGTCTGCGTATCAAATATGATCTCTATAGCATCTTCATCTGTGTATTGAATCACATTGGCTCCCTGAATGATAGTGCTGCTGGCCTCTACTGTAGTTTGCAATTTAGGTTGTGACATACCAAAAATGTTAAGTCCAGATGTATATAAGAACCAATCTCTGTCTCGGGTGCTCAAAACAGAAGTATCAATATTTCAACACCAAAATTAATTTAATCCAAAAATAGTATTGATGTTTGGGGTTTCGCCCCCTTCTTCAGACTTATACAAACAGTTTACAATATAGTATAGACTTATATACCTTACTCACCATTTACGTGACATTATTGTTAATCACCTTGTGTGTGTGTGAGCTTCAGCGGCAGTCACCCGGTGCAATGCTTACGTCATTGCTAGGCGCCATCTGTTGCTTAATGACCGGCCCACCAGTTACATTCTGTCAATGTGCCATTGTTTTACATATACGTGATACCCTTAGTATAGCATGCTGCTTATCCCACTAAAACAATAATGTTAGAAATTATCAAAATTAAAAACAAGGCAGGTAAATCACAGCTAAAATAGAACTAGTAAAATAGCAAAGAGTATCTAGAAAGCTATACATATCTAGTGGGTATTGGAAAGTACTATGCTCTATACCTACAGTATATTAATATTACTGGAGCTATGAAATACTATATATACATTATTGGCATATCCTATAAAACCACATATTAGCTGAAGAATTAAAGCGAAAGAGCTGCAAGGACGAAGATATTATACTTATACTTATATATATGTATGTATGTATGTGTATAAATATATATATATATGTATGTTAATGGGGCACTAGAGGAAAGAGACACATGTTCCATTAGCAACTCAAGGATAAAGAAATACAGGTTTACAAAAAGCAGGTTCACAAAAAGCTATCCCACTCTATTTTCGTATTTAGGCCCTTGGGGATCAGAATTTCTAATTCTAAAGTCCATCTAGCCTCTCTCTGCATGAGAACTTTGTTCCGGTCGCCACCCCTGTGTAAGGGAGGCACACGGTCGATTATAGTATAACACAAGTCGGATACATTGTGTTGTGCAACTGTTTGGTCTGATTCTTTATTTTTGATGTCTGTGAGGATTGCATTCCTGTGATAAGCCATCCAGGTTCTCAAATCATCACTAGTTTTTACGGAATAGAACAAACTACACGGTCAGTGCAACAAATAAACAACATAGTTAGTGGTGCACGTTACCCTATGTTTATGATAGTACTTCTTTCTATGTCTAGGATGATGTAAAAAATTACCTGTTAACATTCCGTTACATGTAGTGCATCCATTTGTAGCAGCCTGGTTTCACCTCTTCTAGCTAGGTTTTTGGACTGTAGCAATGTACCAGATCTGTCTTTTGCAGGATATCTTTTAAAGATCTCTCCCTTCTGTAGCCTACTCTGGGGATTCCCATTCCTTTAAAAGAAAGTGATTCATCAGTGCTAAGTATTCTCCAATTTTATTTGAGTATGGTTAAAAACTCATTTTTATCAGCGGATTACGTAGTAGCTAGTGTCCTTTTCTGTTTCATCGTTATTCATATACTTGGTGTTATTGGTACCAATCTCAATAGAGGAAATATGTTCTTGAAGTAATCGATTATGATACCCTCACTGTAAGAAACATTTTCTCATTTCTTCTGTTTGTATTTCTGCTATTTGTTGTTGGTATAATTTCTCTTCACCCTGATGAAATGATTTGGGAAGAGCCATTTTTAAGGCAGGTGGGTGACAGCTTGATGCATCTAAGAGTGAATTCCAGTCAGTTGGTTTCCTATATAGAGTTGTACTTAATCTGTTTTCTTCTTTATAAATCTTCAGGTCCAGGAATTCAATTTCTTTTGGATTACAGTTCATTTTGAATTTTAGAGTGGCATGTTCTGTATTGAATTCATTGAATCATGTTAGTAGGTACTGTTCACTGCCTGATCAGATTATTAGCAGATTATCATCAATATATCTTTTAAAATGTTATTTCTGACCCTGTATCCATCAGTTGGAGATAAAATTGACGTTCAAATCGGAAAGAACTTCTTCCTTAAGCAGGTTTCCAGTAGGTCCGGTTTAAATTCAAGAGATGGACCTACAATGGCACGCTGCTTGGGAATTGCGTCAGCCTTTTTCAAGACAATCTCAATTTGCAAAACTAAATTGTGTGCTAACATGAGTAGCCGAAATGTCGACACTGTTTTATGTATTCCCATAAAATTGTTTCTTTATTATGCAAATATCAAAGTCCTGTGAGTGCCCTCATTTTTGCCTACCTATATGAATATTATTGGAGGAGACACCAAGGCCATCTGCTTATTCTAAGTGAGTGAGTGCACTGAATGGGAGGAATATATATATATATATATATATATATATATATATATGTGTGTATATATGTATATATGTGTGTGTATATATGTATATATGTATGTGTGTGTATATACACACACACACACACACACACACGTTTCATTCAAAAATGTTAAATTCTCAAATCAGTCTGTGCTCTCCACTTGTAGGGAAATAAAACATAACTAAATTACATGCACCCTCAATAAAAATACCATATTCTCCAAAGCCTCTTTGAAACAGGTTCCAACTTTTGATTCCATCCAACCACAATTATAACACGGGTCACATTAAAGCACACAAACTCTTTGGATACTAATTTGTAAGTAGTCTCAGGATTTTTGTTGCGTACTAAACACCAATACCCAATGGTTAAGGTGGATGAATT
The DNA here is from genome assembly GCF_027579735.1 of Bombina bombina. Lineage (NCBI taxonomy): Eukaryota > Metazoa > Chordata > Amphibia > Anura > Bombinatoridae > Bombina > Bombina bombina. The sequence continues at coordinate 417,232,342 of NC_069502.1, forward strand.
TGGCAGAGGCCTTTTTAAAATGGACAGGTAAAAGTAGAGTTTGGAGAGCAGAATAACTATTAAAGTTTGCAATATAAGAGAGGCAGTGATTTAATGTTATTTGGCAAAGGATATTGGATATGTTAAGCAGGTGGTTGCAGCAGGATTTAACCAGTAACTGGATATTGGAGTGGGGGGGGGGGGAAGCAACACCCTTAGGTTTCAGCGCGTTTTCCTAGTAATTAGTCTTTGTGAACATATTTAACATGGTCCTAAAGTGGAGCAAAAGACTAATTATTAAAGAAAAGTGCAGAAACCTAAGCAAATATGTAAATGATCTGCCCTGGGGATTAATGTTGAAATCATGGATAAAATCTATTAAGACTTTGGATTTACATAAACTTAACATAGCTATTCGAGGAGCAAATGTTACTTATGCTTCTTCTGATGCTTGTTTTATTTGGAGGGGGTATATAAGCTGGTTCTTCCTAGCTGTCAGGCAGCAACCATGAATGAAAATTACTATTTTAAATCTATGTTCTTGATTGGTAACACCTATGCAATAAAGACAAATATTTCTCTATCAGAACAAATGTTTTCAAAGTCATCACAAGAAGAGATAACATGGTACTGAGAAATGATATTGCTCATGCAAAAAAAATATTGTGGTTCCGATTTATGAAGCAGAAATAACACCATGTTTGTGAGGGCAACGTAAATATCATGTCAACTTGTAACTACAAATCACTGCAAAAGGGATGTGTGACTTTTTTACAATGTTTGTTGCTGCCAGTTCTATGTGCAATACTAAATTTCAACCAATTTCTTTCAGTCAGTAGTTTGTAGCATTTGAAAAACCTTTCATTAACAACTGTCCCTGATTGTTCTCATCAGGAAGATAAGACGAGCAGGTCCTTTTTGTAGCCCAGGATAACTTGGCTACAAGTCAACATAATGGTGCCCATTACTAAAATGAAACTAAAACTTTTTCTTTCTTAACGTGCTAATGATCAAACATCTGCTTTTAAGGATACAAATGTGTGTTGCTGGTGTAATAGTAAAATACCTTCATACACAGCAGAGAACAGCATAACCCATAAAATAAATAGGAGCTGATGTATTTTGTGAATTATTTGGCTACTTGCAATTACGAATTATGTATGTTGGAATTCATGTGTAAATGAAAGGACCCACATTTGTCAAACCTAAAAGCGCAGGAAATTTGCAATCTTGTTTTATATTCAACTTTATTTTAGACTTTATCAAAAATAGGTTATAGTAGTAATATATTATGATGATGTTGAATCATTTATTTTATTTTTTGGCATTTTCATTTTATTTTTTTGAGGCTAAGTGACATTGTGTAGCACTCCTCCTTTTTTATTCTGGTTATAGTGATCTTATGTATCCTCCTCAGAGATGATCTGACACTAATTCAACTTGAGGATGACTGACCTTATTGACAGCTTTAAGAATAAATCCATTATCTATTGCTTTAACTGAAGTCAAAGCTGACAAAGCAGTATCTCTTATAGAGAGGTCAGACGCTGTCTAAAACCTTATACATTTTTTCTTTCCCATGTTAGTGATTGCAGCATGACTGTTGGCCTTCAGTTTTGTATGGCATGAAGACTGATTTTCTTCTTAAGAGAACGGGTAGCAAAATAAAAGGAACAAACTAGTGAGAGAGATCTTTCATCAACGCAACAATTAAATTAGCCATGAACAATTAAAAAAAAATGCCTTCAACAGTGGCTTGCCATAAAGTTGTGCAATATTGTGAGCAGAAATTACATTTTTTTTAAAGGTGTCACACATCATTTTCTATCAGACAAAAGGGAAAAATCCAAAAACTAAGTAGAAGAAATGTGTGCAGAGGAAAGCAATTATCAGCAAAATCCCATTTCAAACAGGTTTAGAAAAGTGCTTGTCTAGCACATAAGGAGAGGTGTTCGGTGCTCAGTCTGCTGTCTTACAAATGAGCTGTATGTATGACTAGACCTTGCAGAAAGAAATGTTCTCTTCTGGCTTATTTACACTGAGTTGGCTGTTGCACAAAGCGAACACATCTTACCGTTTTCTACTACTTAATATAAATATAAATATATATATATAACATTTTCAATGTAAATATTTGCATAGGAAATTAGCACATATAGGCAAGATTCGCCGCTCGCTTTTTCCCAGAAATACCTCATATACAATGCATATCTTACCCAGAATTCTCTTGTGCAATGGTAACAAATTAGATATGCAAATTCTCGTTTTTTTTGCTTCAAAATACTGTTTTAACACAGCCATCCTTTTAACAGGATTATTATAGCAAACCAGAAATCACTCACTAGACAAGCCTGTTTCGTTCATTTTGGAACTCATCAGTAGGAAATAGATTTCTGGTTGCTGCATTGGTAAAGCTATTTTCAAGGTTAAACCAAAATTCATAAAGAACGAAAAGGCCTGTATAGTGAGTGATTTCTGGTTTGCTGTAATAATCCTGTTAAAAAAACTGAGAATTTGCATATCTAATTTGCATATCTTACCCATAATATAAATATGTGTGTATGTGTGTGTATACGTATGTTGGACAAGAAGAGAAGACAAAAAATAGTAGTGTTCCATTATATATATATATATATATATATATATATATATATATATATATATATATATATATATATATATATATATATATATATATATATATATATAATGGAACACCAACTTCCACAAAAATAGTCACACGAAATTGAGCAGCTTAACCCCAAAATAAGATGTGAATTCCTTGCAACAAAAAGTTCACAATCTTATAAAATTTGTATACAAGAAAGAAGAGAACAATGGGGATGAAAAAGCACTATTTCTACAATTTGGATAAATGTGTATAGAATATGCCATACATAAACAATACTGTACAAAGGTTGTTTCCCCAAATGCTAGGATATTTGTGAGTAAATTCCTAAATTTTGGTCTAAATAAATATAAATACAAATATAAATATAAATAGAAACATAAACCAGCTAAATATCTGGTAGGTGTATATGTGCACACAACAATTATTAAATATACACAGAGGGTCTAATTTCTCTATATACAGTTCATATGTAGTGGTATAAAATCCAAGATGTAAAATAATAGTAAAGGGGAATCCCAGAGGGGAACTTCTGGAATGCCTACTTACAGGATCTGACCTCAATCCTATGAGGTAAGTAGACAGCACTGGGGGATAGCACTCTTAGTGTGCACCTCTGAAAGCTCTTTATACGATCCCTCTGGTACTTCTTGCAGTATGGTAAACTTCCCAAATAGTAAAATGGCTCCTTGACCTCGGTTATTCCTGTCGGTTTATCTGCAAAGATGACAGGATCCTCCTTGTGCCTCCTGCAGTATGGTGGATTTCCTGATTTTCTCATTTCTGTCCATACACCCTTGATGGGGAGCACAAGCTGTTTGTAAATAATTTCAGTGAGAAACCTAGTTTGTGAAAAAGTGAACGATTTTTTATTTGATCGCATTTGGCAGTGAAATGGTGGAATGAAATATACCAAAACGGGCCTAGATTAATACTTTGGGTTGTCTACTAATAAATATATAAATATATATATATATATATATATATATATATATATATATATATATATATATATATATATATATATATATATATATATATATATATATATATATATATATATATATACACACACACATACAGGCAGTCCCCGGGTTACGTACAAGATAGGGACTTTAGGTTTAGGGACTCTGTGTCTGACTGCTTGGAGATTGAACGCCTAATTCTATTTAAGCGTGGTTTCTCTGAGTCTGTTATCGATACCCTGCTTCAGGCTAGAAAGCCTGTCACCAGGAAAATCTACCATAAGATTTGGCGAAAATATCTTTGTTGGTGCGAATCCAAGGGTTACTCATGGAGTAAAATTTGGATTCCCAGGATATTGTCTTTTCTCCAAGATGGATTGGAGAAAGGATTGTCAGCTAGTTCCTTAAAAGGACAAATATCTGCTTTGTCTATTCTTTTACACAAACGTCTGGCGGAGGTACCAGACGTTCAAGCGTTTACTCAGGCTTTAGTCAGAATCAAGCCTGTTTTTAGACCTGTGGCTCCGCCATGGAGTCTGAATTTAGTTATTTCAGTTCTGCAAAGGGTTCCGTTTGAACCTTTACATTCCATAGATATTAAACGTTTATTTTGGAAAGTTTTTGTTTTTTTGGTAGCTATCTCTTCTGCTCGAAGAGTTTCAGAGTTATCTACTTTACAATGTGACTCACCTTACTTGGTGTTCCATGCAGATAAGGTAGTTTTGCATACCAAACCCGGTTTTCTTCCTAAGGTTGTGTCTAATAAGAATATTAACCAGGAAATTGTTGTCCCTTCTCTGTGTCCTAATCCTTCTTCGAAGGATTACACAATCTTGATGTGGTTCGTGCTTTAAAGTTCTATTTACAAGCAACTAAGGATTTCAGACAAACAACTTCATTGTTTCTTCTCTATTCTGGTAAGAGGAGAGGTCAGAAGGCAACTGCTACCTCTTTCCTTTTGGCTGAAAAGCATCATACGTCTGGCCTATGAGACTGCTGGCCAGCAGCCTCCTGAAACAATTACTGCTCATTTTACCAGAGCAGTGGCTTCCACATGGGCTTTTAAAAATGAGGCTTCTGTTGAACAGATTTGTAAGGCAGCGACTTGGTCTTCGCTGCATACTTTTTCCAAATTTTACAAATTCGATACTTTTGCTTCTTCAGAGGCTATTTTTGGGAGAAAGGTTTTACAAGCAGTGGTGCCTTCCGTTTAAGGTACCTGTCTTGTTCCCTCCCTTCATCCGTGTCCTAAAGCTTTGGTATTGGTATCCCACAAGTAAAGGATGAATCCGTGGACTGGATACACCTTACAAGAGAAAACAGAATTTATGCTTACCTGATTAATTTCTTTCTCTTGTGGTGTATCCAGTCCACGGCCCGCCCTGGCTATTAGTCAGGTAGATTTTTAGTTTAAACTACAGTCACCACTGCACCCTATGGTTTCTCCTTTTTCTTCCTAACCTTCGGTCGAATGACTGGGGGGAGGAGCTAGAGGGGGAGCTATATGGACAGCTCTGCTGTGTGCTCTCTTTGCCACTTCCTGTTAGGAAGGAGAATATCCCACAAGTAAAGGATGAATCCGTGGACTGGATACACCACAAGAGAAAGTAATTTATCAGGTAAGCATAAATTCTGTGTTTCACAAACTTTAGGTTTCTCACTGAAATTATTTACAAACAGCTTGTGCAATTATGGCACAAATGGTTAGAAGGCCGCTAAATGCCGCTGCGCACCACACGTGTATTATGCTTTAGTGTAGAGATCAGCCTCCCACCTGACACATACCACCCTCTGATCCCTCCTAAACAGTTTTCTTCCCTCCCCCACCCCACAATTGTCCCTGTCATCTGCCAGTATAAAAAAAAAAGTTTGTGTTTTTTTTTTTTTTTTTTTAAATGAATATATATTTTCTGCAGTGTAGGATCTCCCTTACCACCCAACCTCCCTGAGCCCCCCCCCCCCAACAGCTCTCTAACCCTCCCCCCTCTCACTATTTGGTGCCATTTTGGGTACTGTGCCCATTCAATGAATATTTTTTTTTCTGTAGTGTAGCTGCCCCCCTCAATACCTCCCACCCCCTCCCATATCCCGTTTTTAAAACATAATTTCCCCCCTCGCTCTCCCAACACCCGCTCCCACTGGACCCACCACCCGCTCTCACCGACTTTGATGCACACAAGTGCAGATCGTGGGCGTGCACGCGCACACCTGCCCCCATGCACACTCCCGCACGCACCGGGTACTAATCCGACACTGCTGGCTGGAAGTTAGCCAGTGATGGGCCGTCTCCCTGCAGATGCTCCCACCCACCAAAGATCGGCACCATCACTGGCCGATGCAGAGAGGGCCACAGAGTGGCTCTCTCTGCATCGGTGTGTCAAAAAAGGTATTGCAGTGATGCCTCAATATCGAGGCATCACAGCAATACCTTGAAATTGTCTGGAAGTGATCAGAATCGCTTCCAGCCGCTTGAAATCCCTGAGGACGTGCCAGGAACGTCCTTGGTCATTGAGGGTAATTTTTTGTAGGACGTTCCTGGCACATCCTCGGTCGTGAAGGGGTTAATGCTGCTTCGTTTGCCTATGCTGCATGCAGATGAATTCTGAAAATGCCTCGCGCAGCCAACATTCCTTTGAGGATGCGTGCACAACTGGCGACGGACGTGTTACAAATGCGATTATAGTATAAGATAGGTCATATAATAATTTATTTTTTGTTATTAAATTGTGAATTCAATTTTATAGGTGGTGTATAGCTGCTATATGTGTAGTTTGTCTAGTACTTTTAGGATTATTGTTTGTTTATACTGTTAAGAGTAGTTTTACACCCAAATCCTCAAGCAAAGTATATACATCTTCTCTACTTCCCATGGGTAACCTGCTTCATCATTCGCCTTAATATGCACTTAGAAATATAGCCTTTAAAAGCAATCTAATGTGTGTTTCCATAAGTATAAGGTTTGCTTTTACTCTGAATCCAAGAGAGCTCCACACGTAAAAATCCATAATTGTCAAAGAACTATGTCCTCTATGTGTTTAACCCCCCCAAGAGGTTAAACACACAGTAGAAGTACTGATCATGAACCGCAGAGCACTGCTAGTCCTGAGCAGAAACGTCAGTTGATCTAGTTAGCAGCGCTTGTCGCATGACTCAGCTGTGCAACTAGCTCTGCTGATTGGATTTGCAGAGGTTTCTGTTCAGGACCAGTAGAGCTCTGTGGGTCCCGAGTGGTACTTTTACTATGCGTTTAACCCTTTGCTGGGCAGTGCAGTGTTGATAGTCTTTACATTTTGTAACAAATGAGAGCATGTAGTTTTTCCAGTGTTATTGCCCTTTAAAGGGACATGAAGGTCAAAATTAAACTGTCATGGTTCAGACAGAGAACAGTTTTTTACAAGATTTTTCACTTCTCAAATTTACTTTCTCTTTTGTATCCTTGGTTGAAAAGCATACTAGGTGGTTCTTGGTAGATACACGCATATGCTTCATTGTCACTGGATGAATTTAACTGTATGTTTTAATGTTTTTTACTGTATTTGTCAGTTTTGTCTTGTCTAGGGGTGGGCGAATGTTTTTATATTCAAATGTTAGAACAAATGTTATTGTAGAAATTCAATTTACATAATAGAATTTTTAAGAATATTCGTTCTTATCAACATTCTATTATCAAATGTTATTTACAGTTTTTGAATGTCACATTCGAATGTGAATGTGACATTTGAATTTGAATATTACATTTATAAAACACAATTGTAGACTAGAATACTATTTTGAATTTGAATGTCTCATTCGAATTCGAATGTCACATTTAAATATTACATTGAAAAGACACAGTATTAGACTAGAAATACTATTTCGAATTTGAATGTGACGTTCAAATTCTAATGTAGCATTTGAATTCGAATATTACATTTATTAAACACAGTTATAGACTAGAAATACAATTTCAAATTTGAATCTTGCATTCAAATTTGAATGTCACATTCAAATATTACATTTAGAAATTGAATGAATACATAGCTAGACATTCTATTATTCTAACAAACATTTTCAAATTTCATTAACATTTGAAATTTGATTCCAACGAATGAATCAAAATTTAGTTTTGAATTTTTAGAAACTTTCGCCCATCCCTAGTCTTGTCTCTTACAAATATTGTATCTGTACAGTGCTTTAGAATATGTTGGAGCTTTAGAAATAAAGTATAATAATAGTAACTTTGCTGCTGTTAAACACAGCGCAATTTTATGATTGTGCTGTTACTTGCACGTAACTAACACTTAAAAAAAAAATTAGTTTTGCAAAAGTGTCAGTTTAGGTCAATTTATTAAATGACGAGTGGACATGATTTGCTATAGCGAATCATGTCCGCTCGACATCGCAAAATGAAATGCTTGTGCAGTGTCGGCCCCTGCTTACCCGCGGCCAATCGGCCACTAGCAGGGGGTGTCAATCATTCCGATTGGATTGGGATGATTTCAGTCTGCTACCTAAAAGGTTCTTATGACCGCTGCTCCTTAACGTACGTTTCTGGCGAGCCAGAAATGATGGGCGTAGAAAGCAGCATCCGCTGCTTGTTAAATCGACCCCAATGTGTTACATTTGTTTTCTGTAGTTTATATTCTTAAAGATAGTGGGCAGATCATGGTTTCTTCTTGATTCACATTTCAGAGCACAACATAGCCTCTCCTTTTTCTTTTTTTTTTCCTTTTTAAATTGACATGCAAAAAATTCTAGTTATAGCAGTTGCACTTTTACTTCAGGAAAACCTCCATTCTGCTTCAGATGAGGGTATAGTCAGTGATTGGAGCATACATATATATGCCTGCACTTGATTTGCTTGCCAGATGTATCCTTATCTGGAGTTGCACAATTTCCCCTATGCATTTGAATCCATTGCTACAAAAAAAAACTCTTTTTTTTTTTTAATTATTTTAACAGTTTCCATCTAAATAGTTAGAAAGGAATCTAAAATATCCCTTTCTTTCATGTAATTAGCAAGAGTCCATAAGCTAGTGACGTATGGGATATACATTCCTACCAGGAGGGGCAAAGTTTCCCAAACCTCAAAATGCCTATAAATACACCCCTCACCACACCCACAATTCAGTTTTTCAAACTTTGCCTCCCGTGGAGGTGGTGAAGTAAGTTTGTGCTAGATTCTTCGTTGATATGCGCTTTGCAGCAGGCTGGAGCCCGGTTTTCCTCTCAGAGTGCAGTGAATGTCAGAGGGATGTGAAGAGAGTATTGCCTATTTGAATACCATGGTCTCCTTCTACGGAATCTATTTCATAGGTTCTCTGTTATCGGTCGTAGAGATTCATCTCTTACCTCCCTTTTCAGATCGACGATATACTCTTATATACCATTACCTCTACTGATTCTCGTTTCAGTACTGGTTTGGCTATCTACTATATGTAGATGAGTGTCCTGAGGTAAGTAAATCTTATTTTTTGTGACACTCTAAGCTATGGTTGGGCACTTTATATGTAAAGTTCTAAATATATGTCTTTAAAACTTATATTTGCCATGATTCAGGATAATCAGTATTCCTTTATAATTCAGACTGTCAGTTTCATTATTTGGGATAATGCATTTTAATTCAATTTATTTTTCATTACCTTGAAAATTCTCAATTGGCCATTTTCCCTGCGTGCTGTTAGGCTCGCGGGGGCAGGAAATGTTGCTTTTTATTGCGTTATTCTTGGCGCAGACTTTTTTGGAGCAAAACATTTTGTCATTTCCGGCGCCGTAGTAGACGCCGGAAGTTGTATTCTGTAAACGTCATTTCTCTTGTTAAGTGTGTTCAGTCCACGGGTCATCCATTACTTATGGGATATATTCTCCTTCCCAACAGGAAGTTGCAAGAGGATCACCCAAGCAGAGCTGCTATATAGCTCCACCCCTCACATGTCATATCTAGTCATTCTCTTGCAAGTCTCAACAAAGGAGGTTGTGAGAGGAGACAGGAGTAACATTCTTCAATCAAAAGTTTATTATTTTAAAATAGCACCGGAGTGTGCTGTTTGTTCTCTCAGGCGTTTTTTCTATGATCTTAGCAGACGTAACTAAGATCCACTGGCTGTTCTCGCACATTCTGAGGAGTGGGGTACTTTCAGAGAAGGGAATAGCATGCGGGGTCCCCCGCAAATGAGGTATGTGCAGTAAAATATTTTCTAGGAATGGAATAGACTATGAAAACACTGCTGTTACCCATATGACGTAAGTACAGCCTTTAATGCAGTAGTAGCGACTGGTATCAGGCTGATAAATGTATGCGCAGTTGAGTTATTTTCTAGGGACTAGAATTTAACTTTAAATACTGTTAGTACTGAAATAAATGTATGAGCCTTAGCTGCAGTAGAAGCGACTGGTAGCAGGCTTAGTGATAGTGATAGTGCATAACACTGGAAAGTTTTTTTTTTTTTTTTTTTTTTTAACGTTTACTGGCATGTTATTCGTTTTGTGAGGTACTTTGGTGATAAATCTTTTTGGGCATGATTTTTTTCCACATGGCTAACGTATTGCATAGACACCGTTATATCAGGTCTCCCACTGTTGTGATATGAGTGGGAGGGACCTTTTTTTAGCGCCTTGTTGCGCAGTTAAAATTCTAGCACAGTCTTCCTGCTTCTTCCTCTTTGATCCAGGACGTCTCCAGAGAGCTCAGGGGTCTTCAAAATTCATTTTTGAGGGAGGTAATCAGTCACAGCAGACCTGTGACAGTGTGTTTGACTGTGAGAAAAGCGTTAAATCTTAAATTGATTATCCGTTTTGGGTATTGAGGGGTTAATCATCCTTTTGCTAATGGGTGCAATCCTCTGCTAATTTCATACATTTACTGTTTAAAATTGGTTGCTATAACCGTATTAGTTCGTTGTTATTTCAACGGTGACAGTTTTTTTGTGTTTTTAAAAAAAAAAAAAAAAAAAAAAAGCGCTGCAGCGTTTTTAATATTGCTTGTAAACTTATTGAAAGAAATTTCCAAGCTTGATAGCTTCATTGCTAGTCTGTTTAAACATGTCTGACACAGATGAATCTGCTTGCTCATTATGTTTAAAGGCCAATGTGGAGCCCAATAGAAATATGTGTACCAATTGTATTGATGTTACTTTACCGGTAAAGACAGACTTTTATTTAAAGAAATTATCACCAGACAACGAGGGGGAAGTTATGCCGCCTAACTCTCCTCACGTGTCAGTACCTTTGCCTCCTGCTCAGGAGGTGCGTGAGATTGTGGCGCCAAGCACATCAAGATACTTACAAATCACTTTACAAGATATGGCTAATGTTATGAAAGAAGTATTATCTAATTTGCCTGAGTTAAGAGGCAAGCGCGATAGCTCTGGGTTAAGGACAGAGCGCGCTGATGATATGAGGGCCATGTCTGACACTGCGTCACAATTTGCAGAACATGAGGACGGAGAGCTTCATTCTGTGGGTGACGGATCTGATCTGGGGAGACCGGATTCAGACATTTTAAATTTAAGCTTGAGAACCTCCGTGTATTACTAGGGGAGGTATTAGCGGCTCTGAATGTTTGCGACACGGTTGCAATCCCAGAGAAATTATGTAGGCTGGATAAATACTATGCGGTACCGGTGTGTACTGACGTTTTTCCTATACCTAAAAGGCTTACAGAGATTATTAACAAGGAGTGGGATAAACCCGGTGTGCCTTTTTCCCCTCCTCCGATATTTGGAAAATGTTCCCAATAGACGCCACCACACGAGACTTATGGCAGACGGTCCCTAAGGTGGAGGGAGCAGTTTCTACTTTAGCCAAGCGTACCACTATTCCGGTGGAGGATAGTTGTGCTTTCTCAGATCCAATGGATAAAAAATTAGAAGGTTACCTTAAGTAAATGTTTGTTCAACAAGGTTTTATATTACAGCCCCTTGCATGCATTGCGCCCATCACTGCTGCAGCGGCTTTCTGGTTTGAGTCTCTGGAAGAGGCTATTCGCACAGCACCATTGGATGAGACTTTGAACAAGCTTAAAGCCCTTAAGCTAGCTAATGCATTTGTTTCGGATGCCGTTGTGCATTTAACCAAACTAACGGCTAAGAACTCCGGATTCGCCATTCAGGCGCGCAGAGCGCTATGGCTTAAATCCTGGTCAGCAGATGTAACCTCTAAATCTAAATTGCTTAATATTCCTTTCAAAGGGAAAACCTTATTCGGGCCCGGCTTGAAGGAGATTATTGCTGACATTACTGGAGGTAAGGGTCACACCCTTCCTCAGGACAGGGCCAAATCAAAGGCCAAACAGTCTAGTTTTCGTGCCTTTCGTAATTTCAAGGCAGGAGCAGCATCAACTTCCTCCGCTCCAAAACAGGAAGGAACTGCTGCTCGTTACAGACAGGGTTGGAAAAGCAACCAGTCCTGGAACAAGGGCAAGCAGGCCAGAAAGCCTACTTATGCCCCTAAGACAGCATGAAGAGAGGGCCCCCTATCCGGAAACGGATCTAGTGGGGGGCAGACTTTCTCTCTTCGCCCAGGCTTGGGCAAGAAATGTCCAGGATCCCTGGGCGTTGGAGATTATATCTCAGGGATACCTTCTGGACTTCAAAGCTTCTCCTCCACAAGGGAGATTTCATCTTTCAAGGTTATCAGCAAACCAAATAAAGAAAGAGGCTTTTCTTCACTGTGTACAAGACCTCCTAGTAATGGGGGTGATCCACCCAGTTCCGCGGACGGAACAAGGGCAAGGATTTTACTCAAATCTGTTTGTGGTTCCCAAGAAAGAGGGAACCTTCAGACCAATCTTGGACCTAAAGATCTTAAACAAATTCCTAAGAGTTCCATCATTCAAAATGGAGACTATTCGAACCATCCTACCCATGATCCAAGTGGGTCAGTATGTGACCACAGTGGACTTAAAGGATGCCTACCTTCACATACCGATTCACAAAGATCATTATCGGTACCTAAGGTTTGCCTTTCTAGACAGGCATTACCAGTTTGTAGCTCTTCCCTTCGGGTTAGCTACGGCCCCGAGAATTTTTACAAAGGTTCTGGGCTCGCTTCTGGCGGTACTAAGACCGCGAGGCATAGCGGTGGCTCCGTACTTAGACGACATTCTGATACAAGCTCAAGTTTTCAAAATGCAAAGTCTCATACAGAGATAGTTCTAGCATTTCTGAGGTCGCATGGGTGGAAAGTGAACATGGAAAAGAGTTCTCTGTTACCACTCACAAGGGTTCCCTTTCTAGGGACTCTTATAGATTCTGTAGAGATGAAGATTTACCTGACGGAGTCCAGGTTATCAAAAATCCTAAATGCTTGCCGTGTCCTTCATTCCATTCCAAGCCCATCAGTAGCTCAGTGCATGGAAGTAATCGGCTTAATGGTCGCGGCAATGGACATAGTGCCATTTGCACGCCTGCATCTCAGACCGCTGCAATTATGCATGCTGAGTCAGTGGAATGGGGATTACTCAGATCTGTCCCCTTTACTAAATCTGGACCAGGAGACCAGAGATTCTCTTCTCTGGTGGTCGTCTCGGATTCATCTGTCCAAGGGAATGACTTTTCGCAGACCAGATTGGACGATTGTAACAACAGATGCCAGCCTTCTAGGCTGGGGCGCAGTCTGGAATTCTCTGAAGGCTCAGGGATCATGGACTCAGGAGGAGAAACTCCTTCCAATAAACATTCTGGAATTAAGAGCGATATTCAATGCTCTTCTAGCTTGGCCTCAGTTAGCAACACTGAGGTTCATCAGACTTCAGTCGGACAACATCACGACTGTGGCTTACATCAATCATCAAGGGGGAACCAGGAGTTCCCTAGCGATGTTAGAAGTCTCAAAGATAATTCGCTGGGCAGAGTCTCACTCTTGCCATCTGTCAGCGATCTACATCCCAGGCGTGGAGAACTGGGAGGCGGACTTTCTAAGCCGCCAGACCTTTCACCCGGGGGAGTGGGAACTTCACCCGGAGGTATTTGCTCAACTGATTCTTCGTTGGGGCGAACCGGAACTGGATCTCATGGCTTCTCGCCAGAACGCCAAGCTTCCTTGTTACGGATCCAGGTCCAGGGACCCGGGAGCGGTGCTGGTAGATGCACTAGCAGCCCCTTGGATTTTCAACATGGCTTATGTGTTCCCACCGTTTCCGTTGCTGCCTCGTCTGATTGCCAGGATCAAACAGGAGAGAGCATCGGTGATTCTGATAGCGCCTGCATGGCCACGCAGGACCTGGTATGCAGACCTAGTGGACACGTCGTCCTGTCCACCATGGTCTCTGCCTCTGAGGCAGGACCTTCTACTTCAGGGTCCTTTCAACCATCCAAGCCTAATTTCTCTGAGGCTGACTGCATGGAGATTGAACGCTTGATTCTCTCAAAGCGTGGTTTCTCGGAGTCGGTTATTGATACATTGATACAGGCTCGGAAACCGGTTACCAGAAAAATTTACCATAAGATATGGCGTAAATATTTACATTGGTGTGAATCCAAGAGTTACTCATGGAGTAAGGTTAGGATTCCTAGGATATTGTCTTTTCTACAAGAGGGTTTAGAAAAGGGTTTATCCGCTAGTTCGTTAAAGGGACAGATTTCTGCTCTGTCTATTCTTTTACACAAACGTCTGGCAGAGAATCCAGACGTTCAGGCTTTTTGTCAGGCTTTGGCTAGGATTAAGCCTGTGTTTAAAACTGTTGCTCCTCCGTGGAGCTTAAACTTGGTTCTTAAAGTTCTTCAGGGTGTTCCGTTTGAACCCCTTCATTCCATTGATATTAAGCTTTTATCTTGGAAAGTTCTGTTTTTGATGGCTATTTCCTTGGCTCGAAGAGTCTCTGAGTTATCTGCCTTACATTGCGATTCTCCTTATCTGATTTTTCATTCAGACAAGGTAGTTTTGCGTACTAAACCTGGATTTTTACCTAAGGTTGTTTCTAATAGGAATATCAATCAGGAGATTGTTGTTCCATCATTATGTCCTAACCCTTCTTCAAAGAAGGAACGTCTTTTGCATAATCTGGACGTAGTCCGTGCCCTGAAGTTCTACTTACAGGCAACTAAGGATTTTCGGCAAACTTCTTCTCTGTTTGTCGTTTATTCTGGTCAGAGGAGAGGTCAAAAGGCTTCGGCCGCCTCTCTCTCTCTTTTTGGCTTCGTAGCATAATACGTTTAGCCCATGAGACTGCTGGACAGCAGCCCCCTGAAAGAATTACAGCTCATTCCACTAGAGCTGTGGCTTCCACCTGGGCCTTTAAGAATGAGGCCTCTGTTGAACAGATTTGCAAGGCTGCAACTTGGTCTTCACTTCATACCTTTTCAAAATTTTACAAATTTGACACTTTTGCTTCTTCGGAGGCTGGTTTTGGGAGAAAGGTTCTACAGGCAGTGGTTCCTTCTGTTTAAATGTTCCTGCCTTGTCCCTCCCATCATCCGTGTACTTTAGCTTTGGTATTGGTATCCCATAAGTAATGGATGACCCGTGGACTGAACACACTTAACAAGAGAAAACATAATTTATGCTTACCTGATAAATTTATTTCTCTTGTGTGTTCAGTCCACGGCCCGCCCTGTCTTTTTTTGAGGCAGTTCTAAATTTTAATTGAAACTCCAGTCACCACTGCACCCTATAGTTTCTCCTTTCTCGTCTTGTTTCGGTCGAATGACTGGATATGACATGTGAGGGGTGGAGCTATATAGCAGCTCTGCTTGGGTGATCCTCTTGCAACTTCCTGTTGGGAAGGAGAATATATCCCATAAGTAATGGATGACCCGTGGACTGAACACACTACAAGAGAAATAAATTTATCAGGTAAGCATAAATTATGTTTTTTTGATGCATGTGTATTCAGACATTTTTTTCCAGCCAAAAAATGTGGGCGTCGGTTTCGGCGTCAGAGGATGTGGTGTCATACTTGGCGCCAAAGAATATGGGCGTTGTATTTAGCGCCAATAATGTGGGCGTCATTTTTGGCGCAAAAAAATGTGGTTATTTAAATCTCACTTTTTTTATTGATTCTGGTTTTTAGAAGCTTATTATTTTGCATTTCTTTTCCCATTCCTGAAACTGTCATTTAAGGAATTTGATAATTTTGCTTTAAATATTGTTTTTTTTTCTATTACATATTGCAAGATTTCACTGTTCCTGTTTCAAAATCGTTCTAAGGGATTCCTTTTGACTGAGGTTCAGTCCTACCAAAGCTAAGTTCATTTATTTTTAAAATGTTATGAATGTTTTTCTTTAGCTATGGTTTGTAATAAGTTATCATGATAAACTTTTACATGCAGAATCCGTTAGTATTTATGCTTTATATATTTGCTATTCTTTTTACATCTTATGTACAAGAATTACGTAGAAGATTTATAAGAATATTTTTCTGATTCTAGTTTAAAGGCTTTGTCTGACATCGTGCCTTCTAATAACATTTTTTAGGTCTTTTTCAAACTTCTTTTTTAATTATTGCAGTTTCAAATGACCAACTACATAATGATTTATCCTTCTCTGATGATGTTTTTTTCTCATTTCAGAATTTTCTTCATCAGATATTGACACTATCAAATCCACTTTTTTATTTTTAAAGTACATTTGTTCTTTGTTGAAAAGGTGTTGATTATTTTGGATATTAAGGTAATTAGTTCTTTCCAGACTAACTAACATTTTATTTCTGCTTATTTATTCTTCTGTATTTTCAGAGGTTTTTTTCCAGTTCCTCATACTAGGTAATGGAATAGGCTGGGAATTTTCTTTTATTCCTTCTTTAAAGGTTTTAAATTATATTCTTTGCTGGCAATTCATTTCAATTTTGATGGTTCTCCAATTTAATGGGGCTATCTCTACTCCTGCTAATTATGCTATTGTTTATATAGCAAAATAGTATTTATTTTTCCTTTAGATGGTTGTATCCTATTTAAGGAAAATTATTTTTCAGGTATTTTTCTTGGACCTGTGATTTATTTGAATGATGTTGCAATTGCTTCATTTTTTCTGTTTACTTTAAAATCAAGTATCAGATTATGTTTTATTTAGCATTGTTAAGGGACAAGTCTTCTGCTCATTTGAGGTTCAGACTGGGTGCTGTTGCATTTGTCTTGTTGTCTTGCATTTGTTTATGCAAGTCTGGTGTGTTGACTGGTCCTTTAACTGGATTAACATGCTAATAATTTCATTTTTATCTTCATTTTATTGAATATTTTCACAAATGAGGTTTAATCTATGTCTTTAGCTGTTTTTAGCTAGAAGAAATTTGTGATTTCTAAAAATGCTTATTTCTTTTTTCCAAGATAATCAATTATTTGATTCATTTTGGATTCAATTCTTAACTGTTACTCTGGGCTTCAAGATTGAGTTCTAAGACTAAAACTTTAAGCTTATTTTAGTTCGGTTATTCTTACTCAGGAACAAAATTCTAAATTCTTATCCAAGTAACATATTTTTAATTGGAAGTTTTTTGGTTCTCTTCGGTCCAAATTTCTTAGATTTTGGTATAGAATAAAATTTAGAGTTAAACCGTCAATGAGAAATCTTTTTCTCTCTATTATATTCCAGTAAGGCTAACTTTTTCCTATATATTTTGGGTAATGTTGAAGTGCTGCTGATCACCTGTTGGGGCTCAAGCGCTGCTCAGATCTGGAATCTTCTGGGGTATTTATTCCAGTTCCATTTTGGGGTTTTTATTCAAAACTATTCATTGTTCCAAAGATAGAAAATCTTTTTATTATGTACCATCTTTTAGATGGTATTTATATGGTCTGTTCTGCCTTTTTTTGGTCAGTGATAGCATTATTTGTTTTCATTAGATACAATAGATGCATATCTTCATTTTCTGTTTTCATTCAGATTATTTTTATTTTCTGAGACTGCGGAATCTCATATGATTCAACTTTGTTTTTTCAAGACATGGTTAGAGGATCTTTTTATCAAAAGCTCTTGATTACTCACACAAGGGTCACCTTTTTTTAGGTTTCCAGATAGATTGTGTCACTGTCTTTGTCTCTAACAGACAAGTGACTTTTTTTATTGGGTTCTGTCTGTCGGTACCTTCAGTCTCTATTATTTCCTTCAGTTGCTATATATGCATAGAAATTTAGGTCTTATGGCTGCAGCATTGGATTCAATTCCCTTTGCTCATTTTCATAGAAAACCTTTCCAGTTTTTTATGCTGAATAATGGTACAGGGATTCTAGGATTTCACTTTTTAAATCTTCGAATTCTATTTTTATCTATCTTTGATTCGGTGGTTAAGATCACCTTCATTTAGTTCTACAGGTCTCTTCGATTCTTTCAACCTGGACCATGATCTTTATAGATGCGAGTCTTTTAGGTTGGGAGACTGTCTGAGGTTCTCTGTCAGCACAAGGGGTTTGGAAATCTCAGGAGGCGAGATTACCATTTGATATTTTGGAACTCCGTGCATTCCCAGAGTTCTTCAGTTGGTTTCTTTTGAAGAAGAGACGTTTATTGTTTTTTTCAGACATTATCACATCTGTGGTGTATGTCAATCATCAGGGTGTTTCTATCAACATTAGGGAGGAATTATTGTCTTTTCCTAAGACTTCTTTGGTAAGATTCTTACATTTTTTTGGATATGGTAAGAGTTTTGAAATCTTATGTTGAAGCTATTCAGATTTCAGATAGTCTCTAGTCTATTTGTTATCTTTTCTGGTGTTAGGAAGGTCAGAAGGCTTCTGCCATTTATTTGGCATCTTGCTTAAACTTTTGATTCATCATGCTTATTTGGAGTCGGGTGGATTCCCGCCTCAGAGGATTATGGCTCATTCTACTAGGTACGTTTCTACTTCCTGGGCTTTTTAAGGATGAAGCTTCTGTTGATCAGATTTGCAAAGCAATGACTTGGTCTTCTTTGCATACTTTTACTATGTTCTACCATTTTGATGTTTTCTCTTCTTTAGTAGCAATTTTGGTAGAATGGTACTTCAGGCAGCTGTTTCAGTTTGATTCTTCTGCTTATATTTTCAGTTTTTTCATTATAAAAATTTAAGCTTTTTTGATTTGGGTAGTGGATTAATTTTTCAGCGGAATTGGCTGTCTTTATTTTATCCCTCCCTCTCTAGTGACTCTTGCGTGGAAGTTCCACATCTTGGGTATTTATTATCCCATGTGTCACTAGCTCATGGACTCTTGCTAATTACATGAAAGAAAACATAATTTATGTAAGAACTTACCTGATAAATTCATTTCTTTCATATTAGCAAGAGTCAATGAGGCCCACCCTTTTTGTGGTGGTTATGATTTTTTTGTATAAAGCACAATTATTCCAATTCCTTATTTGATGCTTTCGGTCTTTTCTTATCACCCCACTTCTTGGCTATTCGTTAAACTGCATTGTGGGTGTGGTGAGGGGTGTATTTATAAGCATTTTGAGGTTTGGGAAACTTTTCCCCTCCTGGTAGGAATGTATATCCCATACGTCACTAGCTCATGGACTCTTGCTAATATGAAAGAAATGAATTTATCAGGTAAGTTCTTACATAAATTATGTTTTTTAAGAAAAAAAAAAAAAAAAATCTTACTTTGAGGAAAATGCTTGGTGTATGTGAGGGATTGCTGCATGTGTTTAACCCTTGTACTAACTAGTGTCCTGATGTAACGTAATTACAAGTCAGACATAGATTTTTTTTTTTTTTTCCTTTATGAAATTTATTAGAATTGAACACACTCCTACACAAGATATTAGTATCTTAGGGGTATAGAAATAATGACTTTGTCAGAAAAAAAAGAAAATATGAACATTAAAAAGCTATAAATAACATGATATAACCATAGTTTTAACCCCTTGCTGCCTTTAGGCATTTCTATGCCATTCTAACTGCGCTGGGCTTTAGCGCCATTAAGGCGGCATGGAACATCCTAACCGTTCAGCTGTCCTGAAACCATAGCCACTTCCGATATGGGAATGTGGGCTGGGGGGGGGGCGTGTCTAGCAGCTCTCCTGTCCTTATTCCATCATCGAATAAACGATCGTGGGATTTCAATTTGTACGCATTCCGATGTAAACAAGACAAAACTAGCAGGAAGGGGTTAATAGTGTTAGGAAAATGTGTGTTATCTGACCAATTGCTCAAAAGGTTTTTTTAATTTTATAGTATGTGTGATCCATGTAAATGCAAAGTTGTTTTTAAAGTTACGTGGTTTTATTCAAATATATATCTATATCATTTTTTTAAAAAAATTTTAGGCAGCCCTGCTCATGATTGACTTGCCTGTGTTAACTGCTGTTAAAATATTTGTTCTTTCCTTTATACCTCTTTCCCACCACCTTTTCTCACCTATCCATGGAAAATGTAAGCTTAGTTATTAAAGCAAAGAATCGCGTTTAGGGATCTCTGTAAAAACACATGCTTCCTGTTTTGTTAAATAAGAGCAGAATGTGCATCTTGGTTTGTAATATTGTGTTTGAAAAAAATGTAAGAAACTTTACAGCCAGCTAGATTATCAGTCCCTCAGAGTGAGAGAGAGAAAAAAATATATAAATTAGTAAAGTCCAAATTAAACTTTTATGATTCAGATAGGGCATGTCATTTTAAACAACATTCTTATTTACTTTTATCATCAAATTTGCTTTGTTCTCTTGGTATTCTTAGTTGAAAGCTAAACCTAGGCAGGCTTATATGCTAATTTCTAAGTCCTTTAAGGCTGCCTCTTATGCATTTGACAGTGCTATAGGGTGTAAGTTTATGTGTTTCATATAAGTAACATTGTGCTCACGGACATGGAGTTATTTAAGAGTCAGTACTAACTTCCTGAAATGCAAGTCTGGAGGTAGTCTGCAGAGGCTTAGATACATGGTAATTAAAGAGGTAAAAATTAAATATATTAATATAACTGTTATGCAAAACTGGGGAATGGTAAATAAAGGGATTACCTTTTTAAACAATAACATTTATTTTTTAAGATACGATGAGTCCACGGATTTTATCCTTACTTGTGGGATATCTCCTCCTGGTCAGCAGGAGGAGGCAAAGAGCACCACAGAATATATATATATATATATATATATATCCTCCCTCCCCTCCCACTCCAGTCATTCTCTTTGCCTGTGTTAGTGATAGGAAGAGGTAAAGTGAGGTGTTAGTTATAGATTCTTCAATCAAGAGTTTATTATTTTTTAAGTAGTGCCAAAGAGTGCTACTTTGTGCTAGGGTGTAGCCTAGACCAGATCAGTCTCTACAGTAGAACATTTGGTGGCTTTAAAGCAATGGGAACTTGTGGGATATTATTCTCTCTGTGCCTCCCATATACTGTTGCTGCCCTATTCAGGGAAAAAAATCTGAGGGATCTTACTCAGTGTTTTCCTTGTTATCCTCAGGTCCATGTGAGCAGTAGGACTTCACACGCCTGGGAGCTGCCTTTGCTGTCGGCAGATGGTGAGGTAAGTGCCATTTTTTTTTATTTCTGGGCTGAGATATAAAAAGAACTCAGAATAAGTTGGCCACTCAAATTTTGAATAGTAGCCCTTAGAGAAAGAGATGGGCTCTTAATTCAGGTATGTTTTCTACTTTCATGGGAGGCACTTCTAGACAGCACATGTACATACTCTCGGCAGTTATGCTGTTGAAGGAGCAATCTGTCAGTTTACTTTGGCTCTTTAGGATGACCTAATCTCCCGGCGGTTTCATTAACTACATGCGGCCCGGGAGATGACACTGCTGATATTTCCCTAGGTGGGACAATTGACTCAGGGCCAGGGTTCAGATTCCCCTTGATAATCTGTCACATCTCCCGGCGGTTACATAAGAGAGCAATGCCGACCGGGAGATGCCTAATGTGCGACCTTTTAACCTATGCTTCAGGATGGAAGCTTTGGGGGTTATTGAGCGCCTTTTTTATGTCACTGTGCACTTTATCACATCTCCCGGCGGTTACAGTAAACAATGCCGACCAGGAGATGACTGTATGGTTAAATTCTGCATACGCCCACGAAGGGTGGTCATTGAAGGCGTTTTTTTACATTGCGTGCCTTTTTTGGTCTCCCGGCAGTTCAATAAATCTAACATGCCGCCTGGGAGTTATCTGTTGTATCAATGATCTTGAAGCAGTCCTTGAAATGACACTGTTTACATGACACGCTATTAATCATCTCCCGGCGGTTCAATAGATCTGCATGCCAACCGGGAGATAGATTATGTCAACACCCACGAGGGTGGTCATTGGGAGTAATGCACCCTGTTTCCCCTCTCTATATGGATCATTCTTACAAGATCCAAGGAGATATTTTTTAACATATTTTAGGCGTAATTGTAGTCTATTTATTTGAAACAAACACACACAAGGCTCTTGCATAGACATTGCTTTGAGTTGCGGTGGGGCAGTGACGTTTTGTTTGGTGTACATTATAATAAATGACTTTCAGCTGTTCCTTTGTTAGTTCATCTCTTGTGGCTGAAGATTAAACAAACACACACAAGGATAAAGTTACTTTTCACATTAAAGGAACTGTATCGTTTCCTATGGATTGATTTCTCCAATTTATTTTTTCTTTTTTAATCCGACTCCCTCTACGACAATTGCTGCCTGAGAGTCTGTTAACAATGGCCACAAATTTTTCACATAAGTTTCCGTCGAAATTTTCGGCCCACATGAAGTGCCCTGCGTTTTCTTCAAAGACTGTTTCCCATAGCTGTATCAGCTAGGAGGCTGGACGACATTCCTTAGGGGGGAAGGAGTAGTTTCAACTATCACTACGAGAACTTCTATACCCTTAGAGGATACTCCTAGGGATAACATTTAGTAATGGGACACAATCCAGGGTTTGCTATGGCAACCATCTGTGTACTTTACCGTCACTGGTGTGACGGCATATTGGTTTGATGTGTTGTATGAGGTTATTAGTCAGTACTTTCCCTGGATAAAATCCAGGACGAGATAAAAATTTCAATTGACTATCAAACTGGGAGCATAGGTGACTCTCTTCCGGCTCTTGGAACCTTATGGTTAGAGCCTTGTTTTATGGAATATGTTCTAAGACCAAGATTTTGGTGAACACATTACCTGCTGTTGAATCAAAGACAGCATGGGGAACATGCCGCGGTCCGGGATTGGATCTTGTTGGGGGCTGACTTTCTGTTTTCGTGCAAGTTTGGTTTTGAGCTCAAATGTTTTCCTCTCAGAGGCAGTTTCTGATTTCAAGATTTTCTGAGGATCAGACAAAGGAAGAGACGCTCTTACACTGAGTGGGAGACCTCTCAGATCCTGGGAGTGGTTGTTCCAGTTCTAATACTGGTACAGGATCTGGGTTTACTGGTCGGTTTGTGGTTCCAGAAAAAGGGGACTTTTCAGACCATTTTTTTAAGACGGGTGCTGTCCTTCAAGATGGAAACCATTAAATTGTTCCATTTCTTCCTTGATCCTAGAGGGTCAATTTATCCTTCCACAGTGCCAAGTTCTTACGGAGGCTCTGGGATCACTGTTGGTGATGCTTCAGTTACAGGGCGTTATATTAGTGCCCTATCTGGCTAATATCCTAGTACAGGTGTCATCTTTACTGTAAGCAAGATTTACACGGACATGGTGTTGTACTTCCCGTGAGCTCACGGGTGGAAGGTGACTTTGGAAAAATATTCTTTAGTTCCAAGCACAAGGGTAGCTTTCTTGGGAATCATGATTCTTTCCATATCAATGATGATTTTTTTTGACTGCGGTCAGGAAATCAGGGTCTATCTATACTGGTTTAGTCTTTCAGTCCACTTTTCGGCCTTCAGTGGCTCTGTGTATAGAAGTATTCGGGCTGCTGGTGACGGCAATGGACATTAGCCGGACAGATGGCTTAGCATGCTAAGGCACTGTGACCAAGTTCTGTAACAACTTGAGGGTTACTGGTTCCATCCCCGGGGAGGTCCATTCAACCTTCATCCTTCTAAGGTTGATAGAATGAGCAGGGCCTTGTGTCACTTGAATTTCTATTTGTTTGGTTTGCCTCAGACCTATTCAGATAGGCATCCTCAGGCGATGGAACGGAGACTATGCAAACTTGTCTCCTCATATAACTCTTTTTTTTTTTCTTTGGTGGTTGTCTCTGGATCTCCTATTCCAGGGAACTTGATTTAGCAGAGTGTGGACTCAAGCGGAGTCTGTTCTTTTTATAGACTTCCTGCAAGTGAGAGCGAGCTTCACGGCTCTTCTGGTCTGGCCTCAGTTGGCTTCGGACCAGTTTAATTCTTGCTTTCTGTCGGCGATCCTTATCCCAGGGGTGGACGCTTGGGACTTGTCTTTTCTGAGTAGACAGACTTATCAATCAGGAGAGTGGGGACTCCATCTGGGAGTATTCTCCAACCTGATTTTTTAAATGGAGTCGGCCGGAGTTGAATTTCGTGATGTCTTGTCAGACTGCCTGGCTTTTGGGTTTCGGGTCCAGGGCACCCAGTCCGAGATAACTGCCTGGACAGTTCTTTGGTCTAGAATTTCTATTCCCCCGTTTGCGCTTCTTTGCTGGGTAATTGTTCAAATCAAATTCGGGAAGGCTTCAGTGATCCTTCTCGCTTCTACGTGGCCTCACAGGATTTGGTATGCGGATCTGGTGAGCAGGTCATCTCTGCAACCTTGGACATTTCTTTTGAGGAAGGACCTCTTATTCAGGGTCCCTTCTTCCACCCAAGTCTAGTTTTTTCTAAAGCTGATTGCTTGGAGATTGGACGCTTTATTCTATACAAGAGAGGTTTCTTTGATTTGGTCACAAGATACCTTAATTCAGGCATGTAAGCCTGTAAATAGGAAGATTTTCCATAAGATAGGGCATAAATGTCTTTATTGGTGTGAATCCAAGAGTTGCTCATGGAGTAGAGCCAGGATTACCAGGATTTTGTATTTTCTTTAAGAAGGCTTGGAGCAGGGTTTTTCAGCGAGTTCCCTAAAGGGTCAGATCTCTGCTTTATCTACTTTGTTACATCAGCGTCTGGCAGATGTCCTTGATGTACAATATTTTTGTCTGACTCTGATTAGAGTCAGGACTGTGTTTCAACCAATTGCTCCTCCTTGGAGTTTAAATTTAGTTCTTAGAGTTCTTCCAGGGGTTCCATTTAATCCTATACATTCCATGGATATTATGTTATTATCTTAGAAAGTTTTATTTCGGGTTGCTAATTCCTCTACTCAAAGTGTATCTGTGCTTTCGGCATTTCAATATGATTCTCCTTATCTTCTTTCCATTCGGATAAGTTGGTGTTATGTACAAATTCTGGTTTTCTTTCTAATGTTGTTTTAAACGAGAATATTGTTAAGGAGATTGTTGTTCCTTCCTGGTGTCCTAATCCTTCTTCTAAGAAGGAACATCTGTTGCTTGATTTAGATTAGTAATCTGTTTAGTAATCTGTGCTTTTCAGTTCAGTTCTCCAGGAAACGTAGGGGTCAGAAGGCTAAGGCTACCTCTCTTTCCTTTTGGTTGAAGAGTATCATCTGCTTTGCATATGAGACTGCTGGACTGCAGCCTCTTGAAAAGATTACGGCTCATTCCACTAGGACTGTTGCTTCTTCATGGGCATTCAAAGATGATGCTTCTGTTGAACAGATTTGCAAAGCTGCAACTTGGTCGTCTCTTCATACTTTTTCCAAATTTTGATACTTTTGCCTCTGCTGAGGCTGCTTTTGGGAGGAAAGTTCTTCAAGCAGTGGTGCCTTCCGTTTAGGTTCCCTGTCTTGTCCCTTCCTTTTCATCCGTGTACTATAGCTTTGGTATTGTATCCCACAAGTAAGGATGAAATCCGCGGACTCATCGTATCTTAAAAAAGAAAAGAAAATTTATGCTTACCTGATAAATGTATTTCTTTTTGGATACGATGAGTCCACGGCCTGCCCTGTTTTATGAGACAGGACTTTATTTTTGTTAAACTTCAGTCACCTCTGCACCTTGGCTTTTCCTTTCTCTTCCTAACTTCGGTCTAATGACGTGAGTGGGAGGGAGGGGAGGAGCTATATATACAGCTCCGCTGTGGTGCTCTTTGCCTCCTCCTGCTGACCAGGAGGCGATATCCCAAAAAGAAATAAATTTATCAGGTAAGCATAAATTTTCTTTTTTGGTGTTTACTATCCCTTTAAGTTTTTAAACTCTTATGTACCGGTTACACACATCAGCAGCCCTAATAGAAATTTGTAAAACCAGACACTCCTTATTCTAAGCACCATGCATAAACAAGACATGAGTGGGTTGCAGAGCAAACTGGGATAAAAACGGAGATATCCCCAGTCTGCCCACTTCCTCCCAAAAGGGAGTTTAAGTGTCTGCAAGACTGCCAGATATTGGGACATGTTACCGACCTCCTCACAACTCCTCCAGCACAGTCCTCTTGTGTTTTATGGATATGTCTTAATCTTGCAGGAGTGAAATACCATCTTGATAGATTTTAAAGTTGAGTTCAAGGATCTGTACTGACGATGAGGACTTGTAGGATCTAAAAAAAGTGACACCACTTTTTTTTATTAATTAGTGCCTAATTCCAGAGGCGTAACTAGAAACCACAGGGCCCAGGTGCAAGAATCTAAGAAGGCACCCAGCCCCACCACCCCAAAAAAGTGAATTTGATACATATATTTTTTTTTATTTTTTTTTACATTTAACACAGAAAAAAAATATGAATCAGATTACATGCCTACAAAAGGAGGTACCCTGTGTCCACAGTCTGTGAGATGGTCTGACCCCACATTACTGTATATAGTGACACTGTTTAACCCACCAGTACTGTATATAGTGAGTCAGTGACACAGCCTGAAATCTGCCGGTGAGATGACTGGCCTGACCCTACCCGCCCCAGTACATGTACTTTATAAAGTGACCTCAGTAGTCTGTGACATGGTCCAGCCCCCCGTACTGTATATAGTGGTACTGTAAAGCCTAACACGGTTTACCCCCCGCCCCCCCATGCTGTAGTAACAAGGTCTGTAATTTGCTGGTTCCACAAACATATACACACACACATACATACATGCATAAATACACACACAGTCAAATAAATACACACACACACACACCAATGGGTAAAACAGAAACACTAACCCCTTTAGTCAGAGACACTAGTGAAGCATCATGTCACACTCACATGATATTGGTGCAGGCAGTGGCAGGCCAACGTTTTTAATTGTAAAAAAAAAAAATATATATATATTTTTATTTTTGAAGCTGGGCCCCCACCCTTGGGGGCCCAGTCGCAATTGCGACCTCTGCAACCTCTGTAGTTTTGTCCCTGTCTAATTCTGTAAGTCATTGTGAAGTAGATTTTAGCAATGTGACCCCACTGAGTGTACCAAAGGGGTGCCTAGAAAATGCCAATGTGCCTCTCAATGGTCTCTCTCAGCTAGACGACATTATTCAAATATAGTCTGCGCTCATAGGAGATCCGATTTATAATGGAATTTCATCACTAACTGGTGTCGCTGTGCACATTTAAACCAATGTGAAAAAAAACTCCACCACTAATCTGTCTAAAAGAGAATATTTTTTAACATGTATTAGTGTTTTTTGAAATACTAATGGTTTGTCCTGCATAAAATTATTCATATTTTGTTCAGCTTGTGAAGGCATAACACGGTACACAAATAAAGCTGTGGCAGTTGTTCCTATCTACCAATTAATGAGGAATGCATTGTTATGCAACATATATTTCCTGCTAGGTTCTATATCCGTTTAAATGGCTCTGCATTGACCAAACCATTTTCTATATTTTGTTATATTTCGATATAGCCCAGCCCTCACTATAACACTATATATTACATTCCTGATACCATAAATACTTCTTTATATACTAAATACAGGATGAGCATTGCACCTTCACATACCCTCACCCCTTATGACTGTTTTGGGCCAATGAAAGCATGGGCCTGGTGCTGGTGCCCCTAGTTAAATATAACACTGCATTGTAGGTGCTTTGTATTCTTGCTTTTTATGCAAAAATATTAACATGGTTTAATTGCTGCTCCTTTAATAAGCATGAATGTAAGTAATGCACTTTTTAGAATCTGACTTATTATGGAAGAACTGGAGGAATAATGCAGAATTGCAGAATTCTCCTCATTTTTGTTTCTTTTTTTATTTAAACTAAACAGTAGACAAAAAAAGCCTTTTTTCTGTGGTGAAAGAGAATGTCATTTTTGGAAATGAGGGTGGGGTACTGGGGTGGTTGTAACCAATAGCGGGGGATAGTACAGATTAACTTTTAGTCTTGCTGTACTGCTGCAGAGTGAAGTTTTTTTCTTTCTAAAAAGCCCTCTGGTAACTAGATAAGCCTGCTGGTAAGTAGATAGCACTCTTGGCTTTTCCCACTTAATATATTTGAAGTTTCTGTTACACAACTTTTAAGAGATTACATAAAATGTTAGGTTTAACAATTACAGTAACTGAATTCCTGAAATAAACACAAAAAAGGGTATCTTGAGTATTAATTTAGTTTACAGATGGGAGAGATGGGCCTTCTGGTTCTTATCAGCTGTCAAAAACATTTTAAGTGTATAGTGTTCAACATAAGCACCAAAAGGTTTGTATAAAATATATAAGCCCAAAATCAATTATTTATCCAACTGCAGAAGAAATACAGAAATATAAGATTGATGGATGGAAGTTTTTTGTATGATTTAGGTAGATATGAAGTTCAGTACCCTGGACCTTTTGCGTTAATAATCAATACTGAGATGTAAGATTTTACAGACCTTGCTGCTGTGTTTACTTCAGGGTACTGTATTTTCTGGGAGAATAATCCAGCTTTCATTCCTCTGTTTGAAATCCAACCACAACTTCCTCTTGCTTATTGTTGCATGGGGTGTTTGTGTGAATTCTCGTACCATCCACCAAGCTGCTCGCTCTCATAAATCACGAATGCCTTGATATGCTAATGTTAGTTTTCTCTTTGTACGGGGCCCTCTGGCGTCTTGCTGGTAAAGAGGGGACTGAGAAAAGTCTTGTTTATTGGAACCTGTGTGTCTTTAATGATAGAAAAATCAATGTGGTAGAAACAGAATTACAATGTTTTTTTGTTTTGTTTTTTCTCTTTTATTTTTTCGTGGAAAGCAGCTTGGCAAATTGCTACACTATGAAGTGTATGGGCTCCTCTACACACACACACTTTAAATTATATACAATTACAACTTCACATGTAATGAATTATCAGTGTTCTCTTTATTTATAATACATCAGCAGATTCTACAGAAAAATAACAGCTACATTTTATTTATACATCTGCATATACTCATTTATCATTATGCATTCAGCCTGTAAATAATTTATTATTGTAGATGCTACTGCTGTTCTGTTATTCATTTACATGCTGACTGCTTATTAATATATTTTATTATTAATAAGACTTTTCATGATTCAGATAGAGCATGCAATTTTATTTATATCTAATGTATTTGCTTCTCTTGGTATCCTTAGTTGGAAAGCATACCTAGGTAAGCTCAGGAGCAGCAATGCACTACTGGAAGCTAGCTGCTGATTGGTGGCTGTACATATACGCCTTATGTTATTGGCTCAGCCAATGTGTTCAGCTTGCTCCCAGTAATGCATCGTTTCTTTAGCAAAAGATTCCAAGAGAATGAAGCAAATTTTGATAATAGAAGTAAATTAGAAAGTTGATTAAAATTGCATGATCTGTGTAATTTCTAAAAAAGAAAACAAATTGGGTAAACTTCTTTTATCGGCTTTTATATTATGTTAACATAGTGTTACTTTTAAGGGTATAGGGATATGAAACCATACATTTATATATTATTATAGAACATACATTTATATATTATTATAGAACATACATTTTTATTTTATTATAGATCAAACATTTATATATTATTATAGAACAAACATTTTTATTTTATTATAGAGCATACATTTTTGTTTTATTATAGATCAAACATTATTTTATTATAGAGCATACATTTTTATTTTATTATAGAACAAACATTTTTATTTTATTATAGATCAAACATTTATATATTATTATAGAACAAACATTTTTATTTTATTATAGAGCATACATTTATATATTATTATAGAACAAACATTTTTATTTTATTATAGAGCATACATTTATATATTATTATAGAACAAACATTTTTATTTTATTATAGAGCATACATTTATATATTATTATAGAACAAACATTTTTATTTTATTATAGAGCATACATTTTTATTTTATTATAGAGCTTACATTTTTATTTTATTATAGAGCATACATTTTTATTTTACTATAGAACTTACATTTTTATTTTACTATAGAACATACATTTTTATTTTACTATAGAACATACATTTCTTTCATGTAATTGGCAAGAGTCCATGAGCTAGTGACGTATGGGATATACATTCCTACCAGGCGGGGCAAAGTTTTCCAAACCTCAAAATGCCTATAAATACTTCACCACCTCCATAGAAGGCAAAGTTTGTAAAACTGAATTATGGGTGTGGTGGGGGGTGTAAGTTTGTGCTAGATTTCTACGTTGATATGCGCTTCTCAGCATGCTGAAGCCCGGTTCCTCTCAGAGTGCAGTGAATGACAGAGGGATGTGAAGGGAGTATTACCTATTGAATTCAATGGTCATCCTAACAGGGATCTATTTCATGGGTTCTCTGTTTTCGGTTGTAGAGATTCATCTCCTACCTCCCTTTTCAGATAGACGATATACCATTACCTCTACTGATTCTCGTTTCAGTATTGGTTTGGCTATCTACTTTATGTAGATGAGTGTCTTTTGGTTGGCCACACAGTTTTTGGTATGCGGATCTTGTTCGGATGTCCAGTTGCCAACCTTGGCCACTTCCGTTAAGGCCAGACCTTCTATCTCAAGGTCCTTTTTTCCATCAGGATCTCAAATCATTAAATTTGAAGGTATGGGGATTGAACGCCTAGTGCTTAGTCATAGAGGTTTCTCTGACTCAGTGATTAATACCATGTTGCAGGCTCGCAAATCTGTGTCTAGAAAGATTTATTACCGGGTTTGGAAGACTTACATTTCATGGTGTTCTTCTCATAAATTCTCTTGGCATTCTTTTAGAATTCCTAGAATTTTACAGTTTCTTCAGGATGGTTTGGATAAGGGTTTGTCTGCAAGTTCCTTGAAAGGACAAATCTCTGCTCTTTCTGTTCTGTTTCACAGAAAAATTGCTAATCTTCCTGATATTCATTGTTTTGTATAGGCTTTGGTTCATATCAAGCCTGTCATTAAGCCAATTTCTCCTCCTAGGAGTCTTAATTTGGTTTTGAGGGCTTTACAGGCTCCTCCGTTTGAGCCTATGCATTCTCTGGACATTAAATTACTTTCTTGGAAAGTATTGTTCCTTTTGGCCATCTCTTCTGCTAGAAGAGTTTCTGAATTATCTGCTCTTTCATTTAAATTTGTACCTAAAGTTGTGAATTCCAACAACATTAGTAGAGAAATTGTTGTCCCTTCGTTGTGTCCTAATCCTAAGAATTCTTTGTAAAGATCTTTACATTCTTTGGATGTGGTAAGAGCTTTAAAATATTATGTTGAAGCTACTAAAGATTTCAGAAAGACTTCTAGTCTATTTGTTATCTTTTCTGGTTCTAGGAAAGGTCAGAAGGCTTCTGCCATTTCTTTGGCGTCTTGGTTAAAGCTTTTGATTCATCATGCTTATTTGGAGTCGGGTAATTCTCCACCTCAGAGGATTACGGCTCATTCTACTAGGTCAGTTTCTACTTCCTGGGCTTTTAAGAATGAAGCTTCTGTTGATCAGATTTGCAAAGCAGCAACTTGGTCTTCTTTGCATACTTTTACTAAATTCTACCATTTTGATGTTTTCTCTTCTTCAGAAGCAGTTTTTGGTAGAAAAGTACTTCAGGCAGCTGCTTCAGTTTGATTCTTCTGCTTATAATTTCAGTTTTTTTCATTATAAAGATTAAAACTTTTGATTTGGGTTGTGGATTCTTTTTTCAGCGGAATTGGCTGTCTTTATTTTTATCCCTCCCTCTCTAGTGACTCTTGCGTGGAGTTCCACATCTTGGGTATTTGCTATCCCATACGTCACTAGCTCATGGACTCTTGCCAATTACATGAAAGAAAACATAATTTATGTCCATGAGGCCCACCCTTTTTGTGGTGGTTATGATTTTTTTTGTATAAAGCACAATTATTCCAATTCCTTGTTGATGCTTTTGCGCCTTCTTATCACCCCACTTCTTGGCTATTCGTTAAACTGAATTGTGGGTGTGGTGGGGGGTGTATTTATAGGCATTTTGAGGTTTGGGAAACGTCCTTCCTGGTAGGAATGTATATCCCATACGTCACTAGCTCATGGACTCTTGCCAATATGAAAGAAATTAATTTATCAGGTAAATTCTTACATAAATTATGTTTTTTTATTTTATTATAGAGCATACATTTTTATTTTATTATAGAACATACATTTTTATTTTATTATAGAGCATACATTTTTTATTTTTTTATAGAACATACATTTTTATTTTATTATAGAACATACATTTTTATTTTATTATAGAACATACATTTTTATTTTATTATAGAACATACATTTTTATTTTATTATAGAGCATACATTTTTTATTTTTTTATAGAACATACATTTTTATTTTATTATAGAACATACATTTTTATTTTATTATAGAACATACATTTTTAAACAACTTTCCAATTTACTTCTATTATCAATTTTTCTTCATTCTCTTGAAGGAGCAGCAATGCACTAATGGGAGCTATCTGAACACATTGATAATCCAATTACAAGAGGCATATATGTGCAGCCACCAATCGGCAGCTAGCTTCCAGCTCCTGAACCTACCTAGATGTGCTTTTCAACAATGGATATTAAGAGTACTAAGCAAATTTAGATAAAAGTAAATTGGAAAGTTGTTTAAAATTGTATGGTCTATCTGAATCATTAAAGAAATTTTTTTTGTTTCATTTCCCTTTAAAAATCTGTACTATAACACCTTATCTTAAAGGGACATTACGATGCAATAAGAAAATGCTCTATTTCTCCAACATAGGTGTGTCCGGTCCACGGCGTCATCCTTACTTGTGGGATATTCTCTTCCCCAACAGGAAATGGCAAAGAGCCCAGCAAAGCTGGTCACATGATCCCTCCTAGGCTCCGCCTACCCCAGTCATTCTCTTTGCCGTTGTACAGGCAACATCTCCACGGAGATGGCTTAGAGTTTTTTAGTGTTTAACATAGAAGCGGATTTTCTGAGTCGTCAGACATTGCATCCGGGGGAGTGGGAACTCCATCCGGAAATCTTTGCCCAAGTCACTCAACCGTGGGGCATTCCAGACATGGATCTGATGGCCTCTCGTCAGAACTTCAGAGTTCCTTACTACGGGTACAGATCCAGGGATCCCAAGGCGGCTCTAGTGGATGCACTAGTAGCACCTTGGACCTTCAAACTAGCTTATGTGTTCCCGCCGTTTCCTCTCATCCCCAGGCTGGTAGCCAGGATCAATCAGGGAGAGGGCGTCGGTGATTTTGATAGCTCCTGCGTGGCCACGCAGGACTTGGTATGCAGATCTGGTGAATATGTCATCGGCTCCACCATGGAAGCTACCTTTGAGACGAGACCTTCTTGTTCTAGGTCCGTTCGACCCACTCCAGCTGACTGCTTGGAGATTGAACGCTTGATCTTATCAAAGCGAGGGTTCTCAGATTCTGTTATTAATACTCTTGTTCAGGCCTGAAAGCCTGTAACCAGAAAAATTACCACATAATTTGGTATATTCTGTTGGTGTGAATCTGCAGGATTCCCTTGGGACAAGGTTTAAGATTCCTAAGAGTCTATCCTTCCTTCGAGAAGGATTGGAAAAAGGATTATCTGCAAGTTCCTTGATGGGACAGATTTCTGCCTTGTCTGTGTTACTTCACAAAAAAAGCTGGCAGCTGTGCCAGATGTTCTAGCCTTTGTTCAGGCTCTGGTTAGAATCAAGCCTGTTTACAAAATTTTGACTCCTCCTTGGAGGTCTCAACCTAGTTCTTTCAGTTTCTTCAGGGGGTTCCGTTTGAACCCTTACATTCCCGTTGATATTAAGTTATTATCTTGGAAAGTTTTGTTTTTGGTTGCACATTTCTTCTGCTAGAAGAGTTTCAGAATTATCTGCTCCTGCAGTGTTCTTCTCCTTATCTGGTGTTCCATGCAGATAAGGTGGTTTTGCGTACTAAACCTGGTTTTCTTCCAAAAGTTGTTTCTAACAAAAACATTAACCAGGAGATAGTTGTGCCTTCTTTGTGTCCTAATCCAGTTTCAAAGAAGGAACGTTTGTTGCACAACTTGGATGTAGTTCGTGCTCTCAAATTTTACTTAGCAGCTACTAAGGATTTCAGACAAACTTTGTCTTTGTTTGTTGTTTATTCTGGTAAACGGAGAGGTCAAAAAGCAACTTCTACCTCTCTCTCCTTCTGGATTAAAAGCATTATCCGATTGGCTTATGAGACTGCCGGACGGCAGCCTCCTGAAAGAATCACAGCTCACTCCACTAGGGCTGTGGCTTCCACATGGGCCCTTCAAGAACGAGGCTTCTGTTGATCAGATATGTAAGGCAGCGACTTTGTCTTCACTGCACACTTTTTCTAAATTTTACAAATTTGATAATTTTGCTTCTTCTGAGGCTAATTTTGGGAGAAAGGTTTTGCAAGCCGTGGTGCCTTCCATTTAGGTGACCTGATTTGCTCCCTCCCTTCATCCGTGTCCTAAAGCTTTGGTATTGGTTCCCACAAGTAAGGATGACGCCGTGGACCGGACACACCTATGTTGGAGAAAACAGAATTTATGTTTACCTGATAAATTACTTTCTCCAACGGTGTGTCCGGTCCACGGCCCGCCCTGGTTTTTTTAATCAGGTCTGATAATTTATTTTCTTTAACTACAGTCACCACGGTAACATATGGTTTCTCCTATGCAAATATTCCTCCTTAACGTCGGGTCGAATGACTGGGGTAGGCGGAGCCTAGGAGGGATCATGTGACCAGCTTTGCTGGGCTCTTTGCCATTTCCTGTTGGGGAAGAGAATATCCCACAAGTAAGGATGACGCCGTGGACCGGACACACCGTTGGAGAAAGTAATTTATCAGGTAAACATAAATTCTGTTTTTCTTATTGCACTATTGCATGCTTATAACTTTGTTTTGTGTTATAACTATTTGTTTAACCCCCAAAGGGGATACAGAGAAGTGGAAGTCAAAAGTTAAAATTTACTTTAGTTACCATATTCACAAATGAATTGGATGGTATCCTATTTTGAAACTATAATCTCTATAATCTAATTTGCTTCATTATTCAGATATTCTTTGTTGAAGAAGTAGCAATGCATACGAGTAAGCCAATCGCACAAGGCATCAATGTGCAGCCACCAATCAGCAGCTACTGAGCCTATTTAGGTCTGCTTTTCAACAAAGTATATCAAGAGATTGAAGCAAATTAGATAATAGACGTAAATTGGAACGTTGTTAAAAATCGCATGCTCTTTCTAAATCGTGAAAGAAAAAAAAAGTTTTTTTAGTATATTCAGAGTATACCCAGGTTGGATGTATAAGCACTATATAGCAGTAGTGTTTGCAACAATGTTTATAATAGGAGTGGGCTTTATTGTGTATGTTAAAGGGACAGTCTAGTCAAAAGTAAATTTGCCAATTTACTTTTATCAATTTTTGCTTTGTTCTGTTGGTATTCTTTGTTGAACTCTAAATCTAGGTAGGCTCATATGCTTATTTTTAAGCCCTTGAAGACCGCCTCTTATCTCAGTGCAATCTGAGATTTATTTTTTTACAGCTAGACAGCGCTAGTTAATGTATGCCATTATAGATATTATTATTATTATTATTATTATTATTATTATTATTATCATTTATTTGTATAGCGCCGCCAAATTCCGTAGCGCTGGGTACAATGATAGGGATATACAATGACAAGGATTTGTGATAAAATACAAAACATAACAAAACTAAACAAATCTAGTACAGGAGGAAGAGGGCCCTGCTCCGGAGAGCTTACAGTCTACAGGTTTAGGGTGCAGAGACATGGGGTAGCTTGTCACATCGGTTGTAGTTGCAGCACTGAGTCAGTCAGTTCATGTATTAGTTTGATTCGGATGACGGATGGAGGAGAGATGGTAAGCCTCTCTGAATAGGTGGGTTTTCAAGGAGCGTCTGAAGCTATACAATGTTGGAGACAGTCTTATGGAGCGGGGTAGAGAGTTCCAGAGGACAGGAGCAGCACGTGGGACGTAGAGATAACAGGAGTGGAGAGACATAGGTCAGAGGTTGATCGAAGAGGATGTGATGGGGAATATTTCACGATGAGAGAGAAAATATAGTTGGGAGTTAGCCTGTTTAATGCTTTGTAAGTTTACTTTAAATTGTATTGTGGAGTGTAATGGGGAGCCAGTGTAGAGGACTGGCAGAGCGAAGCAGCTGATATAGATCGGCAACTTAGGTGGATGAGTCTAGCAGAAGCATTCATAATAGATTGGAGGGAGGAGAGGCGGTGTTTTAGAAGGCCATTTAGGAGTGGATTGCAATAATCAATGCGTGACAAAATGAGGGAATGAAAAAGTATTTTTGTAGTTTTTTGAGTAAGGAAGGACGAATTCTGGAAATGTTGAGTAGGTGTGAATGGCAGGATTTGGTAAGTGCTTCTATATGTGGGTTAAATGAGAGTTCTGAGTCTAGTTTGACCCCAAGACAACGGACCTGGGGTGAAGTGTTGAGAATAGAGTCTCCAACTGTCAGAGAAATGTCAGGTGTTGGATGTCTCGAAGAGAGGGTAATAAGAAGCAGCTCAGTTTTGGACAGATTGAGTTGGAGGTAGTGTGAAGACATCCGAGAGTAAATTGCAGAGAGGCAGTTGGAAATCTGGTTGAGAAAAGAGGGAGAGATATCAGGAGAGGAAAAATTTGGGTATCATCAACATATAAGTTGTACTGGAATCCAAAGGAGGCTATAAGTTTTCCAAGGGAGGATGCATAGAGAGAGAAAAACAAGGGACCCAAGACAGAGCCTTGCGGTACTCCAACTCAGAGAAGCATAGGATCACAAGATATGTTGTTAAAGGAAACTGAAAATGAGCGGTTTGAGAGATGAGGCAAACCAGGAGAGGGTTGTGTCTCGGAAGCCAAATGAATGTAGTATTTTTAGGAGAGGATGTTTGACTGTGTCAAAAGCAGTGAATAGGTCAAGAAGAATTAGTAAGGAGTAGGGGCCTTTTGCTTTAGCTGATAACAGGTCATTTTTTACTTTAGCAAGAGCGGTTTCTGTTGAGTGTTTAGGGCAGAAACCAGATTGTAGTGGATCATGAATGGAGTTAGTTGTGAGAAATTGATTTAGCCGATTATAGACCAATCATTCCATTAATTTTAAAGCAAAAGGAAGTAAGGAGACCGGTCTATAGTTAGAAGGCATGGAGTTTTTTTCTTTTTAGGATTAGTATGATTGACACATGCTTGAATGTATAAGGAAATATGCCAGCAGTGAGAGATTGGTTAAAGAGATGAGTTAGGGTAGTGGTTAGTAAAGCAGAGAGAGAGAGGGAAGAAGTCGTGTAGGAATAGGGTCAAGTGGGCAGATTGTGAGATAAGCCAAGGATAGGAGTACAGAGACTTCTTCCTCTGTTACAGGAGGGAAGTAGCATAGAGTTTTGTTAATAGAAGGGGTGGTTAGGATTGCTGGGTTTGAGGGGTGTGAGGTGCAGATATCTTTTCTAATGGTGTCAATTTTATTTTTGAAGTGATCAGCAATAATTTGAGCAGTTAGGTTGGTAGTGGGCGGGGGTGCAGGCGGATGTAGAAGGGAGTTAAAGGTTGAGAACAGCTTTCTGGGGTTGGATGCGTGAGATGACACAAGGGAGGAGAAATAGACTTGTTTGGCCAGGTTGAGCGCAGAGTTGTAGGACTTAAAGGGACATTAAACCCACATTTTTTTTCTTTAATGATTATGATAGAGCATGCAATTTTAAGCTACTTTCTAATTTACTCCTATTATCAATTGTTCTACATTCTCTTGCTATCTTAATTAAAAAACAGGAATGTAAAGCTTAAGAGCCGGCCCATTTTTGGTTGAGAACCTGGGTTATGCTTGCTTATTGGTTTGCTAACTGTATCCACCAATAAGCAAGCGCTATACATGGTGCTGAACCTAAAATGGGCTGGCTTCTATGATTTAAATTCCTGCTTTCTTTCATGTAATTAGCAAGAGTCCATGAGCTAGTGACGTATGGGATATACATTCCTACCAGGAGGGGCAAAGTTTCCCAAACCTCAAAATGCCTATAAATACACCCCTCACCACACCCACAATTCAGTTTTACAAACTTTGCCTCCGATGGAGGTGGTGAAGTAAGTTTGTGCTAGATTCTACGTTGATATGCGCTCCGCAGCAAGTTGGAGCCCCGGTTTTCCCTCTCAGCGTGCAGTGAATGTCAGAGGGATGTGAGAAGAGTATTGCCTATTTGAATGCAGTGATCTCCTTCTACGGGGTCTATTTCATAGGTTCTCTGTTATCGGTCGTAGAGATTCATCTCTTACCTCCCCTTTTCAGATCGACGATATACTCTTATATATACCATTACCTCTGCTGATTCTCGTTTCAGTACTGGTTTGGCTTTCTACAAACATGTAGATGAGTGTCCTGGGGTAAGTAAATCTTATTTTCTGTGACACTCTAAGCTATGGTTGGGCACTTTGTTCATAAAGTTCTAAATATATGTATTCAAACATTTATTTGCCTTGACTCAGAAATGTTCAACTTTCCTTATTTTTCAGACAGTCAGTTTCATATTTGGGATTATGCATTTGAATTATTCATTTTTTCTTACCTTCAAAAATTTGACTCTTTTTTTCCCTGTGGGCTGTTAGGCTCGGGGGGGCTGAAAATGCTTTATTTTATTGCGTCATTCTTGGCGCGGACTTTTTTGGCGCAAAAATTATTTTCCGTTTCCGGCGTCATACGTGTCGCCGGAAGTTGCGTCATTTTTTGACGTTCTTTTGCGCCAAAAATGTCGGCGTTCCGGATGTGGCGTCATTTTTGGCGCCAAAGCATTTAGGCGCCAAATAATGTGGGCGTCTTATTTGGCGCTAAAAAATATGGGCGTCGCTTTTGTCTCCACATTATTTAAATCTTATTTTTCATTGCTTCTGGTTGCTAGAAGCTTGTTCTTTGGCATTTTTTCCCATTCCTGAAACTGTCATTTAAGGAATTTGATCAATTTTGCTTTATATGTTGTTTTTTTCTCTTACATATTGCAAGATGTCTCACGTTGCATCTGAGTCAGAAGATACTACAGGAAAATCGCTGTCTAGTGCTGGATCTACAAAGCTAAGTGTATCTGCTGTAAACTTTTGGTAGCTATTCCTCCGGCTGTTGTTTGTATTAATTGTCATGACAAACTTGTTAATGCAGATAATATTTCCTTTAGTAAAGTACCATTGTCTGTTGCAGTTCCTTCAACATCTAAGGTGCAGAATGTTCCTGATAACATAAGAGATTTTGTTTCTGAATCCATCAAGAAGGCTATGTCTGTTATTTCTCCTTCTAGTAAACGTAAAAAAATCTTTTAAAACTTCTCTCCCTACAGATGAATTTTTAAATGAACATCATCATTCTGATTCTGATGACTCTTCTGGTTCAGAGGATTCTGTTTCAGAGATTGATGCTGATAAATCCTTCATATTTATTTAAAATGGAATTTATTCGTTCTTACTTAAAGAAGTATTAATTGCTTTAGAAATAGAGGATTCTGGTCCTCTTGATACTAATTCTAACGTTAGATAAGGTATTTAAATCTCCTGTGGTTATTCCAGAAGTTTTTTCCTGTTCCTAATGCTATTTCTGCAGTAATTTCCAAAGAATGGGATAAATTGGGTAATTCATTTACTCCTTCTAAACGTTTTAAGCAATTATATCCTGTACCGTCTGACAGGTTAGAATTTTGGACAAAAATCCCCTAAAGTTGATGGGGCTACTTCTACCCTTGCTAAACGTACTACCATTCCTACGTCAGATGGTACTTCGTTTAAAGATCCTTTAGATAGGAAAAATTGAATCCTTTCTAAGAAAAGCTTATCTGTGTTCAGGTAATCTTCTTAGACCTGCTATATCATTGGCTGTTGCTGCAGCTTCAACTTTTTGGTTGGAAACTTTAGCGCAACAAGTAACAAATCGTGATTCTCATGATATTATATTCTTCTTTCAGCATGCTAATAATTTTATCTGTGATGCCATTTATGATATTATCAGAGTTGATGTCAGGTTTATGTCTCTAGCTATTTTAGCTAGAAGAAGCTTTATGGCTTAAGACTTGGAATGCTGATATGGCTTCTAATCAACTCTGCTTTCTATTTCTTTCCAGTGGTAACAAATTATTTGGTTCTCAAGTTGGATTCTATTATCTCAACTGTTACTGGTGGGAAAGGAACTTTTTTACCACAGGATAAAAAATCTAAAGGTAAAAAACAGGGCTAATAATCGTTTTCGTTCCTTTCGTTTCAACGAAGAACAAAAGCCTGATCCTTCATCCTCAGGGAGCAGTTTCAGTTTGGAAACCATCCCAGTCTGGAATAAATCCAAGCCTGCTAGAAAGGCAAAGCCTGCTTCTAAGTCCACATGAAGGTGCGGCCCTCCATTCCAGCTCAGCTGGTAGGGGGCAGGTTACGTTTTTTCAAAGAAATTTGGATCAATTCTGTTCACAATCTTTGGATTCAGAACATTGTTTCAGAAGGGTACATAATTGGTTTCAAGATGAGACCTCCTGCAAAGAGATTTTTTCTTTCCCGTGTCCCAGTAAATCCAGTGAAAGCCTCAAGCATTTCTGAATTGTGGTTCAGATCTAGAGTTGGGCTGGAGTAATTATGCCAGTTCCAGTTCCGGAACAGGGGATGGGGTTTTATTCAAATCTCTTCATTGTACCAAAGAAGGAGAATTCCTTCAGACCAGTTCTGGATCTAAAAATATTGAATCGTTATGTAAGGATACCAACGTTCAAGATGGTAACTGTAAGGACTATCTTGCCTTTTTGTTCAGCAAGGGAATTATATGTCCACAATAGATTTACAGGATGCATATCTGCATATTCCGATTCATCCAGATCATCAGTTCCTGAGATTCTCTTTTCTGGACAAGCATTACCAGTTTGTGGCTCTACCGTTTGGCCTAGCTACAGCTCCAAGAATTTTTTCAAAAGTTCTCGATGCCCTTCTGTCTGTAATCAGAGAACAGGGTATTGTGGTATTTCCTTATTTGGACGATATCTTGGTACTTGCTCAGTCTTTACATTTAGCAGAATCTCATACGAATCGACTTGTGTTGTTTCTTCAAGATCATGGTTGGAGGATCAATTTACCAAAAAGTTCTTTGATTCCTCAGACAAGGGTAACCTTTCTGGGTTTCCAGATAGATTCAGTGTCCATGACTCTGTCTTTAACAGACAAGAGACGTCTAAAATTGATTGCAGCTTGTCGAAACCTTCAGTCACAATCATTCCCTTCGGTAGCCTTATGCATGGAAATTCTAGGTCTTATGACTGCTGCATCGGACGCGATCCCCTTTGCTCGTTTCTTCTGTTAAGTGTGATCAGTCCACGGGTCATCATTACTTCTGGGATATTACTCCTCCCCAACAGGAAGTGCAAGAGGATTCACCCAGCAGAGCTGCATATAGCTCCTCCCCTCTACGTCACTCCCAGTCATTCTCTTGCACCCAACGACTAGATAGGATGTGTGAGAGGACTATGGTGATTATACTTAGTTTTATGTCTTCAATCAAAAGTTTGTTATTTTAAAATAGCACCGGAGTGTGTTATTATCTCTCTGGCAGAGTTTGAAGAAGAATCTACCAGAGTTTTTTGTTATGATTTTAGCCGGAGTAGTTAAGATCATATTGCTGTTTCTCGGCCATCTGAGGAGAGGTAACTTCAGATCAGGGGACAGCGGGCAGATGAATCTGCATAGAGGTATGTAGCAGTTTTTATTTTCTGACAATGGAATTGATGAGAAAATCCTGCCATACCGATATAATGTCATGTATGTATACTTTTACACTTCAGTATTCTGGGGAATGGTACTTCACTAGAATTACACTGTAAGAAATACATAAAGCTGTTTAATAACTAGAGATTATGTTTAACGTTTTTGCTGGAATGTAAAATCGTTTTCATTTGCTGAGGTACTGAGTGAATAAATGTTTGGGCACTATTTTTTCCACTTGGCAGTTGCTTAATCTGTTTTCTGACAGTTTCTGTTCTCCCTCACTGCTGTGTGTGAGGGGGAGGGGGCCGTTTTTTGGCGCTTTTACTATGCATCAAATATTTCAGTCAGCAACTCATTGTATTCCCTGCATGATCCGGTTCATCTCTACAGAGCTCAGGGGTCTTCAAAACTTATTTTGAGGGAGGTAATTTCTCTCAGCAGAGCTGTGAGAATTATAGTTTGACTGAGATAAAAAACGTTTATTCTGTAATTTGTTTCCTGCTTTCAGAATTTGTTATCTTTGCTAATGGGATTAAACCTTTGCTAAAGTTGTGTTGTTTACAAGGATTGAGGCTATAACTGTTTCAATTTATTAATTTTCAACTGTCATAGATCTTCTGTGCTTCTTAAAGGCACAGTACGTTTTAATATTATTCTAATTGAATTGTATTTCCAAGTTGCAAGTTTATTTGCTAGTGTGTTAAACATGTCTGATTCAGAGGATGATACCTGTGTCATTTGTTGCAATGCCAAAGTGGAGCCCAATAGAAATTTATGTACTAACTGTATTGATGCTACTTTAAATAAAAATCAATCTGTACAAATTGAACAAATTTCACCAAACAACGAGGGGAGAGTTATGCCGACTAACTCGCCTCACGTGTCAGTACCTACATCTCCCGCTCAGAGGGAGGTGCGTGATATTGTAGCGCCGAGTACATCTGGGCGGCCATTACAAATCACATTACAGGATATGGCTACTGTTATGACTGAGGTTTTGGCTAAATTACCAGAACTAAGAGGTAAGCGTCATCACTCTGGGGTGAGAACAGAGTGCGCTGATAATATTAGGGCCATGTCAGACACTGCGTCACAGGTGGCAGAACATGAGGACGGAGAACTTCATTCTGTGGGTGACGGTTCTGATCCAAACAGACTGGATTCAGATATTTCAAATTTTAAATTTAAACTGGAAAACCTCCGTGTATTACTAGGGGAGGTGTTAGCGGCTCTGAATGATTGTAACACAGTTGCAATACCAGAGAAAATGTGTAGGTTGGATAAATATTTTGCGGTACTGACGAGTACTGAGGTTTTTCCTATACCTAAGAGACTTACTGAAATTGTTACTAAGGAGTGGGATAGACCCGGTGTGTCGTTCTCACCCCCTCCGATATTTAGAAAAATGTTTCCAATAGACGCCACCACAAGGGACTTATGGCAAACGGTCCCTAAGGTGGAGGGAGCAGTTTCTACCTTAGCTAAGCGTACCACTATCCCGGTGGAGGATAGCTGTGCTTTTTCAGATCCAATGGATAAAAAGTTAGAGGGGTTACCTTAAGAAAATGTTTGTTCAACAAGGTTTTATATTGCAACCCCCCTTGCATGCATTGCGCCGATCACGGCTGGCAGCGGCATTCTGGATTGAGTCTCTGGAAGAGAACATTGGTTCAGCTACTCTGGACGACATTACGGACAGGCTTAGAGTCCTTAACTAGCTATTCATTTCATTTCGGAGGCCGTAGTACATCTTACTAAACTTACGGCGAAGAATTCAGGATTCGCCCATTCAGGCACGCAGGGCGCGTGTGGCTAAAATCCTGGTCAGCTGATGTTACTTCTAAGTCTAAATTGCTTAATATACCTTTCAAAGGGCAGACCTTATTCGGGCCCGGGTTGAAGAGATTATCGCTGACATTACAGGAGGTAAAGGCCATGCCCCTGCCTCAGGACAAAGCCAAAGCCAAGACTAGACAGTCTAATTTTCGTTCCTTCGTAATTTCAAAGCAGGAGCAGCACTCAACTTCCTCTGCACCAAAACAGGAAGGAGCTGTTGCTCGCTACAGACAAGGCTGGAAACCTAACCAGTCCTGGAACAAGGGCAAGCAGACTAGGAAACCTGCTGCTGCCCCCTAAAACAGCATGAATTGAGGGCCCCCGATCCGGGGATCGGATCTAGTGGGGGGCCAGACT
Organism: Bombina bombina; assembly: GCF_027579735.1. NCBI lineage: Eukaryota > Metazoa > Chordata > Amphibia > Anura > Bombinatoridae > Bombina > Bombina bombina. The sequence goes on from NC_069502.1 coordinate 417,275,979, forward strand.
TTCTCTCTTCGCCCAGGCTTGGGCAAGAGATGTTCAGGATCCCTGGGCGCTAGAGATAATATCTCAGGGATACCTTCTGGACTTCAAATACTCTCCTCCAAGAGAGAGATTTCATCTGTCAAGATTGTCAACAATCCAGACAAAAGAAAGAGGCGTTTCTACGCTGCGTACAAGAGCTCTTGTTAATGGGAGTAATCCATCCAGTTCCACGATCAGAACAGGGACAGGGGTTTTACTCAAATCTGTTTGTGGTTCCCAAAAAAGAGGGAACTTTCAGACCAATCCTGGACTTAAAGATCCTAAACAAATTCCTAAGAGTTCCATCGTTCAAGATGGAGACTATTCGGACAATTTTACCTATGATCCAAGAAGGTCAGTACATGACCACTGTAGATTTAAAAGATGCTTACCTTCACATACCGATTCACAAAGATCATTATCGGGTACCTAAGGTTTGCCTTCCTAGACAGGCATTACCAGTTTGTGGCTCTTCCATTCGGATTGGCTATAGCTCCAAGAATCTTCACAAAGGTTCTGGGTGCTCTTCTGGCGGTACTAAGACCGCGGGGAATCTCGGTAGCTCCATACCTAGACGACATTCTGATACAAGCTTCAAGCTTTCAAACTGCCAAGTCTCATACAGAGTTAGTGCTGGCATTTCTAAGGTCACATGGATGGAAGGTGAACGAAAAGAAAAGTTCACTCGTTCCACTCACAAGAGTTCCCTTCCTGGGGACTCTTATAGATTCTGTAGAAATGAAGATTTACCTGACAGAGGACAGGCTAACAAGACTTCAAAGTGCTTGCCGCACCCTTCATTCCATTCAACACCCGTCAGTGGCTCAATGCATTGGAGGTAATCGGCTTAATGGTAGCGGCAATGGGACATAGTTACCCTTTGCACGCTTACACCTCAGACCACTGCAACTGTGCATGCTAAGTCAGTGGAATGGGGATTACTCAGACTTATCCCCTTCTCTGAATCTGGATCAAGAGACCAGAAATTCTCTTCTATGGTGGCTTTCTCGGCCACAATCTGTCCAGGGGGATGCCATTCAGCAGACCAGACTGGACAATTGTAACAACAGACGCCAGCCTTCTAGGTTGGGGTGCCGTCTGGAATTCTCTGAAGGCTCAGGGACAATGGAGTCAGGAGGAGAGTCTCCTGCCAATAAACATTCTGGAATTGAGAGCAGTTCTCAATGCCCTCCTGGCTTGGCCCCAGTTGACAACTCGGGGGTTCATCAGGTTTCAGTCGGACAACATCACGACTGTAGCTTACATCAACCATCAGGGAGGGACAAGAAGCTCCCTAGCTATGATGGAAGTATCAAAGATAATTCGCTGGGCAGAGTCTCACTCTTGCCACCTGTCAGCAATCCACATCCCGGGAGTGGAGAACTGGGAGGCGGATTTCTTAAGTCGTCAGACTTTTCATCCGGGGGAGTGGGAACTTCATCCGGAGGTCTTTGCCCAAATACTTCGACGTTGGGCAAACCAGAGATAGATCTCATGGCGTCTCGACAGAACGCCAAGCTTCCTCGTTACGGGTCCAGATCCAGGGATCCAGGAGCAGTCCTGATAGATGCTCTGACAGCACCTTGGGACTTCAGGATGGCTTACGTGTTTCCACCCTTCCCGTTGCTTCCTCGATTGATTGCCAGAATCAAACAAGAGAGAGCATCAGTGATTCTAATAGCACCGGCGTGGCCACACAGGACTTGGTATGCAGACCTGGTGGACATGTCATCCTGTCCACCTTGGTCTCTACCTCTGAAACAGGACCTTCTGATACAGGGTCCCTTCAAACATCAAAATCTAACTTCTCTGAAGCTGACTGCTTGGAAATTGAACGCTTGATTTTATCAAGACGTGGGTTTTCTGAGTCAGTTATTGATACCTTAATACAGGCTAGGAAACCTGTTACCAGAAAGATTTACCATAAGATATGGCGTAAATACCTATATTGGTGTGAATCCAAAGGTTACTCTTGGAGTAAGGTTAGGATTCCTAGGATATTGTCTTTTCTACAAGAAGGTTTAGAAAAGGGTTTATCTGCTAGTTCTTTAAAGGGACAGATCTCAGCTCTGTCCATTCTGTTACACAAACGTCTGTCAGAAGTTCCTGACGTCCAGGCTTTTTGTCAGGCTTTGGCCAGGATTAAGCCTGTGTTTAAAACTGTTGCTCCACCATGGAGTTTAAACCTTGTTCTTAAGGTTTTACAGGGCGTTCCGTTTGAACCCCTTCATTCCATTGATATAAAGTTGTTATCTTGGAAAGTTCTATTTTTAATGGCTATTTCCTCGGCTCGAAGAGTCTCTGAATTATCAGCCTTACATTGTGATTCTCCTTATTTGATTTTTCATTCGGATAAGGTAGTCCTGCGTACTAAACCTGGGTTCTTACCTAAGGTAGTTACTAACAGGAATATCAATCAAGAGATTGTTGTTCCTTCTTTATGCCCAAATCCTTCTTCAAAGAAGGAACGTCTACTGCACAACCTGGATGTAGTCCGTGCTCTAAAATTTTACTTACAGGCAACTAAGGAATTTCGACAAACGTCTTCTCTGTTTGTCATTTACTCTGGGCAGAGGAGAGGTCAAAAAGCTTCCGCTACCTCTCTTTCTTTTTGGCTTCGTAGCATAATTCGTTTAGCTTATGAGACTGCTGGACAGCAGCCTCCTGAAAGAATTGCAGCTCATTCTACTAGAGCTGTGGCTTCCACTTGGGCCTTCAAGAATGAGGCTTCTGTTGAACAGATTTGCAAGGCTGCAACTTGGTCTTCGCTTCATACTTTTTCCAAATTTTACAAATTTGACACTTTTGCTTCATTGGAGGCTATTTTTGGGAGAAAGGTTCTTCAGGCAGTGGTTCCTTCTGTATAAAGAGCCTGCCTATCCCTCCCGTCATCCGTGTACTTTTGCTTTGGTATTGGTATCCCAGAAGTAATGATGACCCGTGGACTGATCACACTTAACAGAAGAAAACATAATTTATGCTTACCTGATAAATTCCTTTCTTCTGTAGTGTGATCAGTCCACGGCCCGCCCTGTTTTTAAGGCAGGTAAATATTTTTTAATTTATACTCCAGTCACCACTTCACCCTTGGCTTTTCCTTTCTCGTTGGTCCTTGGTCGAATGACTGGGAGTGACGTAGAGGGGAGGAGCTATATGCAGCTCTGCTGGGTGAATCCTCTTGCACTTCCTGTTGGGGAGGAGTAATATCCCAGAAGTAATGATGACCCGTGGACTGATCACACTACAGAAGAAAGGAATTTATCAAGTAAGTATAAATTATGTTTTTCACATGCGACCTCTTCAGCTCTGTATGCTGAATCAATGGTGCAAGGATTACACAAAGATATCTCAATTAATATCTTTAAAACCGATTGTTCGACACTCTCTAACGTGGTGGACAGATCACCATCGTTTAATTCAGGGGGCTTCTTTTGTGCTTCCGACCTGGACTGTAATTTCAACAGATGCAAGTCTCACAGGTTGGGGAGCTGTGTGGGGATCTCTGACAGCACAAGGAGTTTGGGAATCTCAGGAGGTGAGATTACCGATCAATATTTTGGAACTCCGTGCAATTTTCAGAGCTCTTCAGTTTTGGCCTCTTCTGAAGAGAGAATCGTTCATTTGTTTTCAGACAGACAATGTCACAACTGTGGCATACATCAATCATCAAGGAGGGACTCACAGTCCTCTGGCTATGAAAGAAGTATCTCAAATTTTGGTTTGGGCAGAATCCAGCTCCTGTCTAATTTCTGCGGTTCATATCCCAGGTATAGACAATTGGGAAGCGGATTATCTCAGTCGCCAAACGTTGCATCCGGGCGAATGGTCTCTTCACCCAGAGGTATTTCTTCAGATTGTTCAAATGTGGGAACTTCCAGAAATAGATCTGATGGCGTCTCATCTAAACAAGAAACTTCCCAGGTATCTGTCCAGATCCCGGGATCCTCAGGCGGAGGCAGTGGATGCATTATCACTTCCTTGGAAGTATCATCCTGCCTATATCTTTCCGCCTCTAGTTCTTCTTCCAAGAGTAATCTCCAAGATTCTGAAGGAATGCTCGTTTGTTCTGCTGGTAGCTCCGGCATGGCCTCACAGGTTTTGGTATGCGGATCTTGTCCGGATGGCCTCTTGCCAACCATGGACTCTTCCGTTAAGACCAGACCTTCTGTCTCAAGGTCCTTTTTTCCATCAGGATCTGAAATCCTTAAATTTAAAGGTATGGAGATTGAACGCTTGATTCTTGGTCAAAGAGGTTTCTCTGACTCTGTGATTAATACTATGTTACAGGCTCGTAAATCTGTATCTAGAGAGATATATTATAGAGTCTGGAAGACTTATATTTCTTGGTGTCTTTCTCATCATTTTTCTTGGCATTCTTTTAGAATACCGAGAATATTACAGTTTCTTCAGGATGGTTTAGATAAGGGTTTGTCCGCAAGTTCCTTGAAAGGACAAATCTCTGCTCTTTCTGTTCTTTTTCACAGAAAGATTGCTATTCTTCCTGATATTCATTGTTTTGTACAAGCTTTGGTTCGTATAAAGCCTTTCATTAAGTCAATTTCTCCTCCTTGGAGTTTGAATTTGGTTCTGGGGGCTCTTCAAGCTCCTCCATTTGAACCTATGCATTCATTGGACATTAAATTACTTTCTTGGAAAGTTTTGTTCCTTTTGGCCATCTCTTCTGCCAGAAGAGTTTCTGAATTATCTGCTCTTTCTTGTGAGTCTCCTTTTCTGATTTTTCATCAGGATAAGGCGGTGTTGCGAACTTCTTTTGAATTTTTACCTAAAGTTGTGAATTCCAACAACATTAGTAGAGAAATTGTGGTTCCTTCATTATGTCCTAATCCTAAGAATTCTAAGGAGAAATCGTTGCATTCTTTGGATGTTGTTAGAGCTTTGAAATATTATGTTGAAGCTACTAAATCTTTCCGACAGACCTCTAGTCTATTTGTTATCTTTTCCGGTTCTAGAAAAGGCCAGAAAGCTTCTGCCATTTCTTTGGCATCTTGGTTGAAATCTTTAATTCATCTTGCCTATGTTGAGTCGGGTAAAACTCCGCCTCAAAGGATTACAGCTCATTCTACTAGGTCAGTTTCTACTTCCTGGGCGTTTAGGAATGAAGCTTCGGTTGATCAGATTTGCAAAGCAGCAACTTGGTCCTCTTTGCATACTTTTACTAAATTCTACCATTTTGATGTATTTTCTTCTTCTGAAGCAGTTTTTGGTAGAAAAGTACTTCAGGCAGCGGTTTCAGTTTGAATCTTCTGCTTATGTTTTTCATTAAACTTTATTTTGGGTGTGGATTATTTTCAGCAGGAATTGGCTGTCTTTATTTTATCCCTCCCTCTCTAGTGACTCTTGTGTGGAAAGATCCACATCTTGGGTAATCATTATCCCATACGTCACTAGCTCATGGACTCTTGCTAATTACATGAAAGAAAATATAATTTATGTAAGAATTTACCTGATAAATTCATTTCTTTCATATTAGCAAGAGTCCATGAGGCCCGCCCTTTTTTTGTGGGGGTTATGATTTTGTATAAAGCACAATTATTCAAATTCCTTATTTTATATGCTTTCGCACTTTTTTATCACCCCACTTCTTGGCTATTCGTTAAACTGAATTGTGGGTGTGGTGAGGGGTGTATTTATAGGCATTTTGAGGTTTGGGAAACTTTGCCCCTCCTGGTAGGAATGTATATCCCATACGTCACTAGCTCATGGACTCTTGCTAATATGAAAGAAATGAATTTATCAGGTAAGTTCTTACATAAATTATGTTTTTTAAATAAAGATAGCAAGAGCACAAATAAAAATTGATAGAGCAACTTTCTAATTTACTCCTACTATCTGAATCATTAAAGAGAGAATTTGGGTTTAGTGTCCCTTTTAAGGGTGAATTTATAATGCCGGAAATCAGCACAGGTGCGTGATTTCCTCCACTGCCATTCAGCAGCACATGAACATCGCAGAAGATATCTGGTCTGTTTGGTGTTCCATGGTTGTCGTTGAGTGATTGATATACAGCGAACAGTGGAGAGTGCAGCTTTGTCAAGTGTTGATTTTAGTGCCGAATTATACTGTAAAGCCATGAGGTTTGGGCAATAGAGGGATGAAATTGTTATCCATATATAATAACTCCTTTGTTATAACTCTCTACACTTATAAACTACACATGCTGCACTGATCTAACAAGCCATTATAGATAACATTGTGCTCACTCCCGAGGAGATACCTAGGAGTTAGCACTGATTAGTTATAAGGCAAATCTGTCAAAAGAACTGAAATAAGGGGGCAGTCTGCAGAGGCTTAGATACAAGGTAATCACAGAGGTTAAAAGTATATTAATATAACCGTGTTAGTTATGCAAAACTGGGGAATGGGTAATAAAGGGATTATATATCTTTTTAAAAAATAACAATAAAAATTCTGGAGTATACTGTCCCCTCAAATATGTTATATTTAAATAAAGGATGTTTTAACTGATATTTAATAGTCCTAGGTATGTGCAGTGTTTTCAGATCCTACAATAAGCAATGGAAGTTTTATAGACACCATTATGGGCACAATTTATCATACAGGGGTGGACATATTCACCCCTGTCCGCCCGGCTTCTCCTCTGGTGAGCAACATTCCGGTGCCCGCATTTACCATTGCACATGAGCACTAAGTGCAACCTTGCCTTCACACAGCCAATCGCGCGTGTCAACATCCCCAGTTGGAAGAGACCAGGGAGATTGAAATTCTCCAACTAATAGGTGGCGAACCAGGCAGGGAAGCAGCGGTCTGATGACCGCTTTCTGATAAATTCTGACTGTAGGTTCTTTTGTGCGAACCTGCAGTCAAAGTTTTAGAGAAGGACTTGATAAATCGAGCCCTTTTGAATCTCCTTTAAAGCTTTCCTGATATTGTCACTTTCACTTCCATATTACATTATAAAATGGCTTTAATAGTCTTAGCAATTGCCTAGAGGTGGCATAGAAAGCGAGTATAATGCTAAAGCTTGATTTATAGCCATCCATAAAACCAGGAACTATAAAAGTCATGCACCTATACATAGTCAAGTCTCCCATAGAGTTGTTGTCCTATGTTATGCTTGCACACATGTGATGAACAGTAATTCAGAAATCTGTAAAAATAGCATCAATCCCTAATGTGCTCACATAGTCACAGAAATGTAGTGAATACTTGTCAGATTGAAATAATCATCTTTTCCATGTTTATAAGGTAAACAATAAAATGGCAATAAAGATAAATACCTGGGTCTTGTATTACAGTTATACTTTTCAGTTAATGCTAAAAATGTATCATATAAGAACTTGAAAGGAAAGCTCCAGAGTATTATATTGCTGTCGGTTAAAGATTTTTTTTCTCTCTAGTGATGTACACATTCCATCACATGAAAATGGAGCACAAAATTGATATATTGCGCTCTGAGGGAAGTCTAATTAATGTTATGAAAGCAAAAGATTTTGTTTTTAGTTTTGTTTTATGTATGTTCATTTGTTTTTTGTTGGTTTAAGAAGAATGTACAGCTGTTATCACCGATATCCTGTCTATTGGCTGTTATCATCCATTCATCTGTTCCAAAAATTATAAGAAACTGAATAAAAGGAACACCACAGAAAAGAAGTGGGCACTCCAAAATTTCTGTAGTAAATTAGAGTAGATTACATATTCGTATCCATAAGGAGATTGACAAAGTAATTTTCACATTACATTAATCAGTAGTGAACAGCATAACTTATACAGACATAGTAGTTGTTAACACAGGTATAACTGTACATTAGTTCACATCCTTTTTAATAAACAACAACACAATTCATTACTGTAAAAATATTAGACATAATAGAAGCTCATTTGTTATAGTATGTTCTTAATTCATTTGAAGCATTAATCACAATGCCCCAGACAAGCAGCTTAAACAAAGACAAAAAACATTTTCCAAAATGATCAGGTTCCGTTATCATTGCTGCAATTAGCTCCTCCTATATTTTACCACACAGGCATGGTCCATTTAATCTGTGATTTATCAATAAAGACTGAAATTTACAAAATTCATATAGTGCAAAGTAAAAGTAATATAGCAGCACAATCCTCACACCCAACACTTCTAACTAGGACTTGTAGCTGGGTAAACATGGATTTCATCATTAACAAAGTTAAAAATTCTATGAAAAATCATGATGGATAGACAGAGCGCACAGTAAGCTGGAAAAGTCTACATTTAAATGATTTCCTTTAGAGCAATCCCTCTGCTTCACTTTCCCTATTTAGTTTGTAACATTTAAGGTAATTAGCATTACAGGTGAAACTCAAATATCGTGCAAAAGTTGATTTATTTGACTAATGCAACTTAAAAGGTCAAACTAATATATGAGATAGACCCATTACATGCAAAGCAAGATAGTTCAAGGCGTGATTTGTCATAATTGTGATGATTATGGCTTACAGCTCATGAAAACCCCAAATCCACAATCTCAGAAAATTAGAATATTGTGAGAAGGTTCAATATTCTAGGCTCAAAGTGTCCCACTCTAATCAGCTAATTAAGCCATAACACCTGCAAAGGGTTCCTGAGCCTTTAAAAGGTCTGTCTGGTTAAGTAGGAATCACAATCATGGGAAAGACTGCTGACCTGACAGTTGTGCAGAAAACCATCATTGACACCCTCCATAAGGAGGAAAAGCCTCCAAATGTAATTGCAAAAGAAGTTGGATGTTCCCAAAGTGCTGTATCAAAGCACATTAATAGAAAGTTATGTGGAAGGGAAAAGTGTGGAAGAAAAAGGTGCACAAGCAACAGGGATGACCGCAGCCTGGAGAGGATTGTCGTGAAAGTCCCCAACACTTTTGAATGGCCTTTTACTAAGAGCCACCACACACAGACGGATCCTGGACATGGACTTCAAATGTCGTATTCCTAAAGAAAAACGGATCTGGTCTGTTGTTCAGTGGTCCAAAGTCCTCTTTTCTGATGAGAGCAAATTTTGCATCTCATTTGGAAACCAAGGACCCAGAGTATGGAGGAAGAATGGAGAGGCACATACTGCAAGATGCTTGAAGTCCAGTGTGAAGTTTCCACAGTCTGTGTTGATTTGGGGAGCCATGTCATCTGCTGGTGTTGGTCCACTTTGCTTCATTAAGTCCAGGTTCAACACAGCCGTCTGCCAGGAGATTTTGGAGCACTTCATGCTTCCTTCCGCAGACAAGCTCTATGAGGATGCTGACTTCATTTTCCAGCAGGACTTGGCACCTGCCCACACTGCCAAAAGCACCAAAACCTGGTTCAATGACTGTGGGATTACTGTGCTTGATTGGCAAGCAAACTCGCCTGACCTGAACCCCATAGAGAATCTATGGGGCATTGCCAAGAGAAAGATGAGAGACATGAGACCGAACAATGCAGAAGAGCTGAAGGCTGCTATTGAAGCATCCTGGTCTTCCATAACACCTCAGCAGTGCCACAGGCTGATAGCTTCCATGCCACGTCGCATTGAGGCAGTAATTGCTGCAAAAGGGGCCCAAACCAAGTAATGAGTACATACAGTATGCATGCTTATACTTTTCAGAGATCCGATATTGTTCTACAGGTATGTACAATCCTTGTTTTATTGATTGCATGTAATATTCTAATTTTCTGAAATTGTGAATTTGGGGTTTTCATGAGCTGTAAGCCATAATCATCACAATTATGACAAATCACAGCTTGAACTATGTTGCTTTGCATGTAATGAGTCTATCTCATATATTAGTTTCACCTTTTAAGTTGCATTAGTGAAATAAATGAACTTTTACACAATATTCTAATTTTTCGAGTTTCGTCTGTATTTTACAAGATAATGTTGCAAGTGATTATAGGTAATTTTCAGTGTGGAAATAAATGAAGGTAGACAAAAAGCACACCATAAGTTTGGTTTATAGATAGGCACACAGGTGTAAATAATGTCCCTTTATGGCTAGATTATGAGTGGTGCACTAACAGTTGCGAGCATTATTGGATTTTTACGGCTTATTGTGCACAACATAAATTGCGTGCTTATAAAGAGTTAAAAGTAAATGCGTACACTTGAGTGCAATCAAATTTTATTGTGAGGTTAGCGTGACTTCAGAGCTCTGGTTAACTGTTAAATTTTAAACAGTTACTCATAACACCGATAAATTATTTAAAAAAAAAATGCATTCAAAAGTTATAAGGGCTCAAAGATATGAAGTCTCGGGTAAATTGCAGGACAATGGGATTTAAAGGGGCATAAAACAAGTTGGGATAGCGACAAAATATAATATGTACTTTAATTACTTTACCCGCAAATTTATACTGCAATGCCTCGCCATTAACCCTTTAATTTAAGTTTCCGAATAGTAAAGCTCTAACTTCCCCCACACATTTCCTTCTAAGGCTGTTTCTATATCTATTGTTGTTTTGGTAGAAGGCAAAAGTGAACAGGGGTTATCTGCTGGAGCATGCCTAGAATCTGGGAACTCAGTTAAAATACAATGCCTGTGTCTAAACACTGATATGGGGGGTGGAGCACAGTGTTCCAGACAGCATGGCTAAGTAAGTATTTTTGCTTATTTTTGCAAATTATTTTAAAATACCTTCCAGCAATTTTTAAACATTTTTATTATGCAATCTATTTTTAATTAGCCCTTTAAGGATATGCACAGATCTCAACCTGTTTTATGGCACTTTAAAATAGAGGTACGTACATACATATTGTACGTCTAAATATTTATTTATGTATTTAAATACTTTACTGCATATGTACTGTACATATTTCACATTCCAATGTTCTTCACTTACAGAATGTGCGTTTTTATTGAGATATATATATGTATGTATGTGTGTATATATATATATATATATATATATATATATATATTCCTATAGATGTGTATTTTACATGAACACATGAACAGTATCAGAGAGGTAGAGATATTTAATAATAAAAAGTACATTATTCTCTATGTGAAGAACATAGTCTTAAGTTGCAAACCCCAACGTGTGCTACCCAAATTTCACATTCCTAACGTGGTCGGGTTAGCGCACATGAAAAATTGCTATCTTCAATGCGCGTTATAGAAATATTAAATTTTTGTATAATTTTTAAATATTTTTTTTATTAATTTTCAAACTGTAAAAAACAGATATATTCTTTGTATTTGTTGCAAGGCAAATTCTGGGGTTGCAGGCAGGTGCGGGAATGTGGGGATTCCCTATAATTGCGGCTCAAAACGGAGAGGACGTACTATTTCATCACTAGGATCCTTAATGCCCATTTTTTGGGTGAGTTTTTTGTGACGTAATGGTACTTCCGAAAATACCATGGGGTTATAGGGAAAGTACAGCCAAAATTTAAACTTTGCAAATAAATTAAAAGCTATGTCATTTTGGAGGTGAGAATATTGCTTTTAGTAGATAGGTATATCTTTTAGGTGACAAGGCTACACCTTTTTAAGGTACAGTAAAATCAGAATGAAACTTTCATGAGCCATTTTAAATAACATTTCAGTTTACCTCCTAGTATAACATTTGCTTCACACTTTTCTTATCCTTTTTGTTGAAGAGTCTGGTCAGGTGCAGTAATGCCCTACCGGGAGCTAGCTCAACACGTTGTCTGAGCCAATTACCTTTTTTAATTCTGCATAGTAAAAAACTTTGCAATACCATTTCATTATATATTCTGTCCCCATTCTGTGAGAACTAGAAGTGCAGCCTTTAGGCTGGTCAGTGGCAGCTGTATTCCACACATCTATGGTTTGAACACTCCCAATTGGGTGCTAAATGTTGTTTTTGATATTTTTAAGCAACAAGCCCTATTGAATACAATTTAGAAACTCTGGGTTATATGGTGCTTGTTCCACACATCCAGGGGGCTCAGATACTTGGAGGTGAGCTGAAGTGAACACGCTTTGGCACCACCTTTCTATAGTGGTGCTTTGAAATGCTTGCTAAGACAAGTCATAGTGTGATACTCAGTCTGGATAGAGGGGGGGGGGTCTAAGGACTATAATCTGTTTGGGGTCCAGCACTGACCTGCTTTGAAACTGGGAACCCAGTCAGCTGAGTGACTTAGAGTATTTAGCTTACGCCTATAGCACCTGGTGTTGCGCCATACAAGAGTATCATTTGGATAAGGGTTAAGTTATGGATAATTACTGGTCTGCACTCTGAGGCACCATGGCATCATGTTTGTGTAATACAATTGAAAGAATCATCAACATATTATTCTCAGCCTAATATTTGCTTTGAATACATTATTACAGGGAGTGCAGAATTATTAGGCAAATGAGTATTTTGACCACATCATCCTCTTTATGCATGTTGTCTTACTCCAAGCTGTATAGGCTCGAAAGCCTACTACCAATTAAGCATATTAGGTGATGTGCATCTCTGTAATGAGAAGGGGTGTGGTCTAATGACATCAACACCCTATATCAGGTGTGCATAATTATTAGGCAACTTCCTTTCCTTTGGCAAAATGGGTCAAAAGAAGGACTTGACAGGCTCAGAAAAGTTAAAAATAGTGAGATATCTTGCAGAGGAATGCAGCACTCTTAAAATTGCAAAGCTTCTAAAGCGTGATCATCGAACAATCAAGCGTTTCATTCAAAATAGTCAACATGGTCGCAAGAAGCGTGTGGAAAAACCAAGGCGCAAAATAACTGCCCATGAACTGAGAAAAGTCAAGCGTGCAGCTGCCAAGATGCCACTTGCCACCAGTTTGGCCATATTTCAGAGCTGCAACATCACTGGAGTGCCCAAAAGCACAACTCAGAGACATGGCCAAGGTAAGAAAGGCTGAAAAACGACCACCACTGAACAAGACACACAAGCTGAAACGTCAAGACTGGGCCAAGAAATATCTCAAGACTGATTTTTCTAAGATTTTATGGACTGATGAAATGAGAGTGAGTCTTGATGGGCCAGATGTATGGGCCCGTGGCTGGATTGGTAAAGGGCAGAGAGCTCCAGTCCGACTCAGACGCCAGCAAGGTGGAGGTGGAGTACTGGTTTGGGCTGGTATCATCAAAGATGAGCTTGTGGGGCCTTTTCGGGTTGAGGATGGAGTCAAGCTCAGCTCCCAGTCCTACTGCCAGTTTCTGGAAGACACCTTCTTCAAGCAGTGGTACAGGAAGAAGTCTGCATCCTTCAAGAAAAACATGATTTTCATGCAGGACAATGCTCCATCACACGCGTCCAAGTACTCCACAGCGTGGCTGGCAAGAAAGGGTATAAAAGAAGAAAATCTAATGACATGGCCTCCTTGTTCACCTGATCTGAACCCCATTGAGAACCTGTGGTCCATCATCAAATGTGAGATTTACAAGGAGGGAAAACGGTACACCTCTCTGAACACTGTCTGGGAGGCTGTGGTTGCTGCTGCACTCAATGTTGATGGTGAACAGATCAAAACACTGACAGAATCCATGGATGGCAGGCTTTTGAGTGTCCTTGCAAAGAAAGGTGGCTATATTGGTCACTGATTTGTTTTTGTTTTGTTTTTGAATGTCAGAAATGTATATTTGTGAATGTTGAGATGTTATATTGGTTTCACTGGTAAAAATAAATAATTGAAATGGGTATATATTTGTTTTTTGTTAAGTTGCCTAATAATTATGCACAGTAATAGTCACCTGCACACACAGATATCCCCCTAAAATAGCTATAACTAAAAACCAACTAAAAACTACTTCCAAAACTATTCAGCTTTGATATTAATGAGTTTTTTGGGTTGATTGAGAACATGGTTGTTGTTCAATAATAAAATTAATCCTCAAAAATACAACTTGCCTAATAATTCTGCACTCCCTGTATATTTAGCATTTATTTAGTGTTTATAGATGGTAAATTCTTAAAAAGGGACATTAAACCATTTAATTTCTATATCCAAATACCCCGTGTTATGTTCTAATATATTAATCTGGCGTTGGTCTCCCCTTTTGCGGCTATAACAGCCGCCATCTTCTGGGAAGGCTTTCCACAAGATTTTGGAGTGCGTTTGTGAGAATTTATGCCCATTCAGCTAAAAGAGCATTTTTTATAAAGTCAGGCACTGCAGTTGGATGAGAAGGTACAATTTAATCCAAAAGGAGTTTATGACCTGGCACTGGGGCAGATGCAAACTAAGATAAAAATAGTGCTGAAAAAGGGAAAATATGCAATATAGTAACAGTGTTTATTATGAACTTATTGCGCTAATACAAATCCGTAATCGGCTTATAATTCAAGGCAGTGATTAAACTATAAATGCATTACTTATCTTTGGGTTTCAACTAAGGCATTAATATCTGCATACAGGGGTAGACCGGAACATCACAGCTACATGCAGTGCCAGTCAGTGTAAACCACTCAGTGGATAACAGGTGCTAATGTCTGAGACCTCTCTAAGATGTTGCCCAATTTTTTTTTCTGCCCCCACTAAGCAATTCTAATAATTACAGAACATTCTAATGGAATCAAAACAAAGCTTCTCAAAACAAACTTATATTCTCACAGCAGAGCATAGCACTATGTCTCTTGGAATATGACATCAATGCTATATGGACAGGCATAGGGAAACAGAGTAACTAATTTCTTAAAGTGATGGTAAACTCTCCCCTTTTTAAAATCAGATCTGGAATGTAAGCGCTATTTTAGATGAAGTTTAATTCATTAGCTGTAATGAAGATGCAGTATAACATGCTTTTTAATATAGATATGAAATTCAAAACTGCATGCTCCTCCGCCCACTTCAAAAGTAAAATTTTCTGTGAGCTAACAGATTGAATTGTTGTCCAATCAGCGCTCTCCCCATATGGCACTTTTGTTGTAGCTAGAGCATTGATTGGAGAGTAATTCAATCATTTAGCTGACAGAAAAATTTACTTTTGAAGTGGGTGGTGTAACGTGGGGTATTTGAATTTCATATCTATATTAAAAACTAAGTTATAGCACATGATTAATAAAACTCCATCTAAAATAGCGCTTACATTCCAGATCTGATTTTAAAAAGGGGAGAGTTTACCATCACTTTAAAGGTGATACTCATTAAAGGCATAAATGTATGTATGTGTGTGTGTGTGTGTGTGTGTGTGTGTGTATCTATATCTCAATCAATTATTTTTATTTTTTTTCCCTCTAACACTACACTATATAATAGTGTGCACAATACTATCTAATAGGCTCAGGAATTTTGTAGGTGTAAATAAACTAGAATACACACGTTGCACCATAGACCTATATTTGGTATTGCAGATATTGTGTAATACTTTTATTTAAGTAATACTAGCACTAATATTAAAATGTATTCTGCGTAAAAATGTATAATGCTAGTTTATCTGTCAATAAGCATCTTATCTGATCTAAAAAAATTTTTTTTCCAGTATTGAAAATTGACTCACAGGTGACATCTTGTGGACATTCCACTTAACTATTTGGAAAGTATTTCCAGAATGCTAAAGATGCATACAATTTTGTAAATAGTCTGTGGACTACCAGTAGATCAAATAGCAGCATAGATTAAATGTTGACATTTCCGTGTCGCCAACACAGCCAGTGGTGATAACATAGCCTCAAACTGAGGGTGAATGATGTTTTTCAGAAGCATATTTTGCACTAGTTAGTAACACTTACTTTCTTTACAAGTCAGGTAATCATATTGTAAATGTAAATATCTACATAGCGAAGCATAATAGTTAGAGACAGTAACGTCATAATTAGACATTCATGATTTAGACAAAGCATACAATTTTAAACAACTTTCCAATTTACTTCTATTATTTAATTTGCTTCCTTCTCTTGTTGTTCTTTGCTGAAGGGTTTATCTAGGTAAGCTCAGGAGCAGCAAAGAACCTAGGTTCTAGCTGCTGATTGGTGGCTGCTTATATACTGTATATTGATTGTCATTGGCTCACCCATGTGTTCAGTTAGAAACCAAGAGAATGAAGCACATTTTCATAATATATGTAATCTGGAATGTTTAAAATTGTATGCTCTACCTAAATCATGAAAGAAAATGTTTGGATTTCATGTACCTTTAACTTAACTTTATTTTTCTCCACTGAATTCCTCAGCAACCAGTTTCCACTGGAACGGATTCTTGGTAATGATCTGCTACTTGGGTTTTGCCTTCCTGTTTGGCACTCATATGCTTTTATCAACCTGACTTTGTCATGCAAGTACAGCATGGTTGTAGCTTTTATAAATCTCAGCATGCAGCATTTATTTTGATGTCAGTTAAGGCCCAAGAAGTCAAAATATCATAAACGTGAAAATGTATCTAGTTCATAGGGACAGCCTTACGCTCCTCCAAGGCATTCTTGAAGTTCCCCACATAGTTTGTTTTTACCACATCTAATGGAAGTTTATTTCAAGTATCAACCACCCTTTCAGGTTCAGGTCACGCCTTAACCTACTACCCTTCAGCTTGAGATCATGGCCCCTTGTTATGGTTTTATTTTTATTTTTTATTTATTTTTAATGCTTACAGCCTCCGTTTTAATAAGCCCCTTAATATACTTGAAGGTTTCTGTTATATTAACTTTTTTTTTTTTTTTTTTTTTTTTTTTTTAGAACAGTGTATTTGCTGAAGAGGTTCAGGGATATTGTGGGTCTGAAAATATAGGTAAAATGTAATACTAAAAATTTTTTATATTGAGAAGTCATTTTAATTTCACATATAAAGTAGTTCCAAAATGTTCCTTTTGTCAAAAAAAGGCTGAAACTAAACTCTCACTTAGAGGAGCACAAGTTACTAAATTTTCAACAATTTGTTTACATTTTTATGTAGATGTAATTTCTAAGCATAAGAATGCTATTTACACTAATAAAAGTCCTATGTTTTTTTCTTCCTTTTTAAGGCTGTAAAATCACACTTCCATGCAATACTCCAGTATTGTCTTTAAAGGGGTTGTGGGCACATAGTAAAGGGGGAAACCTGAAAGGGGGAGGGGTTACCAGCGCTCAAAGGTTTAATGCAATAGAGATATTGGCTCATTTAGAATGAGATTTGTTTAAGATAGGTTAATACATCTTGATGGGGGGTACTTGAGTAGATGGGGTTGAGATAGAGGGTGGTTAATACCGATGTCCATATAATGCATTCTGTTATAAGGATGCAATTAACAGCAAACTTGGAACCTACCCAACTGAAACATCATTACTAAACACAAGTGCTTTATAAATAAGTTATTACTAAGTGAATGTGCATAGGATTGCAAGACCTTTTTTTTTTAAATTAAGAACTATATTCCTTCCTCAACATTTGCATTAAGTGCATTAAATGCAGGTGAAAAAAACGTCAGACGTTTATTATTAGCTAATTGAAGTGGAAAAGGTTGGGATAGTGATACAAGCTAAGATAATGTGGGGTATATCTTGTACTTATATAAGTGTTCGGTGTTACTATATATTCCTGAATATTTATGTGATTAGACCTTGTATCTAATAATAATACTAGACAATCTGTTAATAATCCTAAAGGATCTGAGACATATGATATGTGAAATATATCAATATGTTGCTCAGTGTGATGAAATTCGGTGCTAGAGGGTACTCTAGAGGTGAACGGGTTAATCAACCGTTGAGGTTACTAAATGTTGATCTGCAGGGCCCTATGACCAGGTGCAATAATCATTATGTCTAACGAATAACAAATTCTATTTTAGAAAAAACATGAATTTAATATGGCACAAAACAAAATATTTACAGCTCATACAATCAATCTAACATATAAAAATGGCTAAAATACATTTAAAATAAGAATCTACTCCTATTGGATGCCGGCATTTGAGAGAATATGTGTATGTGTGTGTGTATATATATATATATATATATATATATATATATATATATATATATATATATATATATATATATATATATATATATATATATATATATATATATATATATGTGTATATATATATATATATATATATATATATATATATATATATATATATATATATATATATATATATGTGTATATATATATATATATTTTTTTTTTATTTTTTTTCATAAGGTACATAGATCAAAAATTTACATTGACAAATCTTACAAACTTAGGCCTAGATTTGGAGTTTGGCGGTAGCCGTGAAAACCAGCGTTAGAGGCTCCTAACGCTGGTTTTAGGCTACCTCCGGTATTTGGAGTCAGTCAAAAAAGGGTCTAACGCTCACTTTTCAGCCGCGACTTTTCCATACCGCAGATCCCCTTACGTCAATTGCGTATCCTATCTTTTCAATGGGATTTTTCTAACTCCGGTATTTAGAGTCGTGTCTGAAGTGAGCGTTAGAATTCTAACGACAAAACTCCAGCCGCAGCAAAAAGCCAGGAGTTAAGAGCTTTATGAACCGGCGTTAGCCCAGAAAGCTCTTAACTACTGTACTCTAAAGTACACTAACACCCATAAACTACCTATGTACCCCTAAACCGAGGTCCCCCCACATCGCCACCACTCGATTACATTTTTTTAACCCCTAATCTGCCGACCGCCACCTACGTTATACTTATGTACCCCTAATCTGCTGCCCCTTACACCGCCGACCCCTGTATTATATTTATTAACCCCTAACCTGCCCCCCACAACGTCGCAGCCAGCTACATACAATAATTAACCCCTAATCTGCCGACCGCAAAGAGCCGCCACCTACATTATAGCTATGTACCCCTAATCTGCTGCCCCTAACACCGCCTAACCCTATATTATATTTATTAACCCCTAATCTGCCCCCCTCAACGTCGCCTACACTTATTAACCCCTAATCCGCCTCACTAACCCTATAATAAATAGTATTAACCCCTAATCTACCCTCCCTAAAACCTAACTTCAAGTATTAACCCCTAATCTGCCGACTGGAGCTCACCGCTATTCTAATAAATGTATTAACCCCTAAAGCTAAGTCTAACCCTAACACTAACACCCCCCTAAATTAAATATAATTTTAATCTAACGAAATTAATTAACTCTTATTAAATAAATTATTCCTATTTAAAGATAAATACCTGTAAAATAAACCCTAATATAGCTACAATATAAATTATCATTGTATTATAGCTATTTTAGGATTAATATTTATTTTACAGGTAACTTTGTAATTATTTTAACCAGGTACAATAGCTATTAAATAGTTAAGAACTATTTAATAGCTAAAATAGTTAAAATAATTACAAATATACCTGTAAAATAAATCCTAACCTAAGTTACAATTAAACCTAACACTACACTATCAATAAATTAATTAATTAAAATACCTATAATTATCTACAATTAAACCTAACACTACACTATCAATAAATAAATTAAATACAATATCTACAAATAACTACAATGAAATAAACTAAAGTACAAAAAATAAAAAAGAACTAAGTTACAAAAAATAAAAAAATATTTACAAACATTAGAAATATATTACAACAATTTTAAACTAATTACACCTACTCTAAGCCCCCTAATAAAATAACAAAACCCCCCAAAATAAAAAAATGCCCTACCCTATTCTAAATTACTAAAGTTCAAAGCTCTTTTACCTTACCAGCCCTGAACAGGGCCCTTTGCGGGGCATGCCCCAAGAAGTTCAGCTCTTTTGCCTGTAAAAAAAAACATACAATACCCCCCCCTAACATTACAACCCACCACCCACATACCCCTAATCTAACCCAAACCCCCCTTAAATAAACCTAACACTAAGCCCCTGAAGATCTCCCTACCTTGAGTCGTCTTCACCCAGCCGAGCCAAATTCTTCATCCAAGCAGAGCAAGAAGAGGTCCTCCATCCGGTAGAAGTCTTCCATCCGATTGAAGTCTTCATCCAAAAGGCATCTTCTATCGTCATCCATCCGGAGTGGAGCGGCAGTATCCTGAAGACCTCCGACGCGGAACATCCATCCTGGCCGACGACTGAACGACGAATGACGGTTCCTTTAAATGACGTCTTGAAATGAGGTGCTTGGATTGATATGTCATGTCAGTAACATGTGAACTGTATTCTGGTGGATGAGACTGTAATGTATTTGTTATTTTAACCTCAATAAAAAATAAAAGTTTAAAAAAAAAAAAAAAGTGCAGGCTTAGGTAGATCTTTTGTTTTGGCGGGGGTCGGCATTGTGTGACTCCATCGACCATAGTGCGCACTCACTGACGGATTGTGAATCAAAGCTGGCAACCCTACTCCTCGGTGATCATACACCTTATGACCCAGTGCTACATAATAGTGTCTCTTCGTAAATGACTGTCAACAGTCTTCTCTAGATGTTTTGAGGGAAAAATAATCAAATCCCTCAAGCTGCTTTTTTCAGCACTGAATGTGTCCCAGCTCTGAAGTCTATCATTATGTTAACTGTGTAGATTTAACAAGGATCTTGTCTGATTCCTTTCGTTTAATAAAGTGACCAGTCTGCTCTGCATATTAAAGGGATATGAACCACATTTTTATTTCTTTCATGATTCAGATGGAGCATGTGATTTTGAACAACTTTCCAAACTACTTCTATTTCATTTGTTTTGTTCTAAAGGACACCTGTGTAGGCTCAGGATCTGCTGATTGGTGGCTGCACATAAATGACTCATGTTATTGGCTCGCCCAATGTGTTCCGCTAAGTCCCAGTGGTGCATTGCTGCTTCTTCAACAAAGGATACCTAGAGAATGAAGCTAATTAGATAATAGAAGTAAATTGAAAAGAAAAAAAAAAATGTATTTTCTATCCGAATCAAAAAAGAGAGAAATGTTTTTGGGTTTCATAACCCTTTCCGGTCCTTTGTCTGAATATATCCGACAAAGGGTTTTACTGCTTGCGGTCCAATGTCGGATATATTCTGAAATAACTTTTCCGGTTTTGAATTTCACAGCTAAATAGCGACATCTAGTGATTACTTGCTAGACTAGCTTGCTATTTAGCTGTGAAATTCAAAAGAATAGCATGCTTTGTAGTTATAAGAAAATAAACCTAAAAGTGTGTTTTTGGTTTTTTTTTTCCGAAAATGAAATAAGACCTGTTGGCGCATTAAGTGAAAATGTATAGGACCGGAAAGGGTTAAACTAGGTGAAAGCATTACAATTTATTCTGCCATCAAACCATACCGGTTGCCATTTGCTTGTTAAAGACAAGTCAGGGTGGTGACAAACGCATTTAGGGCCAGATTAAGAGTGGAGTGGTATTTATCCCACACTCACTCCACTAGAAGTAAGCTTTTTGCACGCGTCTGGTAGCGCTTGTATTACAAGCTAAACGTGTAAAGATTTTTTTTTTGCTTGCGCGCTAACCCAATGCGCACGAAAAAGCCGAAGTTAGAATATTATGACTGCATTAATGTATTCCCCCATAGAAGTCAATGGAGCAAGAAAAGTGGAAAAAACCTAACACCCCACTGGCACGCAAACCTAATCGCATATTCCTAAGTGCACTAACCTGACATGAAAATAGGAATAAGATGATAATACTCCCCTCTGGAGTTGTGACCGCAGCCGTCCCGCAGTTTTCTTCCAAACTAATGCAAAAATGTGTATGTGTGGTTGGAGGTACTGGTCCACAACAAAAGCAGGGGGTAACTTGATAGACGTCTGACACAAAGCCACCAAAGGTTGATGTATCCTCCAGCTTTCTGGAAAGAAAGGTTCACAATCACGTAGTAAACAGAAAGCTGAGGATACATCAGCCTTTGGTGGCTTTGTGTCAGACTTCTATCAAGTTACCCCCTGCTTTTGTCGTGGACCAGCGCCTCCAACCACATACATATTTCTACATATATCTGATGGTATTTTGGTATAATATAAATACATAAATAATAATTAAATAAATAGTGTGTTTGTGGGGATAGGGATAGATATATAGATAGATATAATTCAAATTATGCAATATTCGAGTTTGATAAATTTGAATGTATATATTTGTAACAATATTACTAATGCTTTCTTTAAATGTAAAATTTGAATTATGCAATATTAGAAATAGAAACATTCGAATTGATATATTTGTACCACATGAACTTTTGAAATTCTGAATAGTATTTGTTAATTTCGAATGTTAACATTCTATCTAATTATGAGCATTCGAATTCCAAAGTGACATTCAAAAACTGTAAACAGCATTCGATTACAGAATTTTTTAAGAACATTCATTCTTATCAACATTCGATTATGTAAATCGAATTTCTAAAATAACATTCGTTCTAACATTGAAATTAGAATTAAATTCGCCCATCCCTAGTTGTTTTGAGTGTAACTGTACTTTTAACTGTTTTGCGAAACAAAAATACATTACAACCAGAGTTATGAGGTTGCGCTATCACGACCTATGTAAAATTCAATGCACTCAAGAGATCACGTTTACTTTCAAATTGTAATACGAGCACAAGATCAAAAACAGCCGCAATAAACCTGATATCGGTTACGCATAACTATTATCTTCTCACTCGTAATCTGGCCCTTAATGTTTAACAATTGTTGCTTATCACTAGAATTACAGACTAAAATATTTTCTTCTATAAGGTACGACGAGTCCACGGATTCATCCATTACTTGTGGGATATTATCTCCTGCTAACAGGAAGTGGCAAAGAGCACCACAGCAGAGCTGTGTATATAGCTCCTCCCTTAGCTCCACCCCCAGTCATTCTCTTTGCCTACTCTAAGTACTAGGAAGGGTAAAGTGAAAGAGGTGATAAAATATTAGTTTTTAATTTCTTCAAGCAAGAGTTTTTTGTTTTAAATGGTACCAGTGTGTACTATTTACTCTCAGGCAGCATATGGATGAAGACTTCTGCCTGGAGGATGATGATCTTAGCATTTGTGATTAAGATCCAGTGCTGTTCCCACAGAGACTGAGGGGTACAAGAAACTTCAGTGTGAGGAACGTTTTCATGCTATATAGCAGTGAGGTATGTTCAGTCATTTTTTCTGGAGAGACTGTGTATTTCAGAAAGGCTGACAGTATCCCCATGAGGGTAAGGGTAAGCAGTAATCCTAAGAGCTATAGAAAGGCATTACTTAGCTTGCATAAGGGGCTAATTACAAAAATGGTTGACACTGTGTTTGAATTTTTGTGGGCAAACGTTTTATGAACTGAGAGTGCTGTTAACGTTTTGTGGGCAACTTTATTGAGGGTACACTTGGCTTATTTTTTGGGTCCCAGAACCACATGGCTAGTTTAAAACCGCTCTGGTGCGGTTCTTTGAGGCTGTAGAGACATCGAGTGAGATGGGCGGGGGCTATTTTCGAGCCTCAAATGCGCAGTTGTTTTTACTCGGCAAGCAGCAAGCTCCATCTCCTGAGGGCCCTTGTGAATGTTTTGGGCCAAATCGAAGCTTTAACCCCATATTTACTATCCCTGAGGGCAGGTAGGCGCCACAACAGGGCTGTGGCAAGGTGCTGGGGGTGTTTTTTCCGGATTTAGGCCTAATTTCAATCCGGTTTGCACATTAAAGGGTTAAATGTTAATTTTTCTTGTGGTGCAAACTTAACACATATTAAGTCTGCTTGCAAAATTTTGAAAAATTTGACAAGCGTCTTGCAGATGTTCCAGACGTTCAGTCGTTCTGTCAGTCTTTAGTTAGAATCAAGCCTGTGTTTAAACCTGTTGCTCCGCCATGGAGTTTGAATTTAGTTCTTAACGTTCTTCAAGGGGTTCCGCTTGAACCTATGCATTCCATAGATATTAAACTTTTATCTTGGAAAGTTCTGTTTTTAGTTGCTATCTCTTTGGCTCGAAGAGTTTCTGAGCTATCTGCATTGCAATGCGACTCGCCTTATCTGGTTTTCCATGCTGATAAGGTGCTTTTGCGTACCAAACCTGGATTCCTTCCTAAGGTTGTTACCAATAAGAATATTAATCAGGAAATTGTGGTTCCTTCTCTGTGTCCTAATCCTTCCTCTAAGAAGGAGCGTCTGTTGCACAACTTGGACTTGGTTCGTGCTTTGAAGTTTTACTTGCAAGCGACCAAAGATTTCCGTCAAACATCTTCTTTGTTTGTTTGTCTATTCTGGAAAACGTAGAGGTCAAAAAGCTACGGCTACCTCTCTCTTTCTTTCTTTTTGGCTGAAAAGCATCATCCGTTTGGCATACGAGACGGACAGCAGCCTCCTGAAAGAATTACAGCTCACTCTACTAGAGCGGTGGCTTCCACATGGGCTTTTAAAAAGGATGCTTCTGTTGAACAGATTTGTAAGGCTGCGACTTGGTCTTCGCTTCATACTTTTTCCAAATTTTCCAAATTTGATACTTTTGCTTCTTCGGAGGCTATTTTTGGGAGAAAAGTTCTTCAAGCAGTGGTGCCTTCTGTTTAGCCATCTGTCTTGTTCATCCGTGTCCTGTAGCTTTGGTATTGTATCCCACAAGTAATAGATGAATCCATGGACTCGTCGTACCTTATAGAAGAAAAGTAAATTTATGCTTACCTGAAAAATTAATTTCTTCTATGGTACGACGAGTCCACGGCCCGTCCTGTCATTTTAAGACAGATTATATTTCTCCAACATAGGTGTGTCCGGTCCACGGCGTCATCCTTACTTGTGGGATATTCTCTTCCCCAACAGGAAATGGCAAAGAGCCCAGCAAAACTGGTCACATGATCCCTCCTAGGCTCCGCCTACCCCAGTCATTCTCTTTGCCGTTGTACAGGCAACATCTCCACGGAGATGGCTTAGAGTTTTTTAGTGTTTAACTGTAGTTTTTATTATTCAATCAAGAGTTTGTTATTTTAAAATAGTGCTGGTATGTACTATTTACTCTGAAACAGAAAAGAGATGAAGATTTCTGTTTGTATGAGGAAAATGATTTTAGCAACCGTTACTAAAATCCATGGCTGTTCCACACAGGACTGTTGAGAGGAATTAACTTCAGTTGGGGGAACAGTGAGCAGTCTTTTGCTGCTTGAGGTATGACACATTCTAACAAGACGATGTAATGCTGGAAGCTGTCATTTTCCCTATGGGATCCGGTAAGCCATTTTTATTCACACAGTAAATAAGGGCTTCACAAGGGCTTATTAAGACTGTAGACATTTTCTGGGCTAAATCGATCATATTTACACATATTTAGCCTTGAGGAATCATTTAATCTGGGTATTTTTTGTAAAATAATATCGGCAGGCACTGTTTTAGACACTTTATTCTATTGGGGCTTTCCCTAATCATAGTCAGAGCCTCATTTTCGCGCCGGTATGGCGCACTTGTTTTTGAGAACAGCATGACATGCAGCTGCATGTGTGTGGAGCTCTGATACATAGAAAAGTCTTTTTGAAGGCATTATTTGGTATCGTATTCCCCTTTGGGCTTGGTTGGGTCTCAGCAAAGCAGATTCCAGGGACTGTAAAGGGGTTAAATATAAAAACGGCTCCGGTTCCGTTATTTTAAGGGTTAAAGCTTCCAAATTTGGTGTGCAATACTTTTAAGGCTTTAAGACACTGTGGTGAAATTTTGGTGAATTTTGAACAATTCCTTCATACTTTTTTGCAATTGCAGTAATAAAGTGTGTTCAGTTTAAAATTTAAAGTGACAGTAACGGTTTTATTTTAAAACGTTTTTTGTGCTTTGTTATCAAGTTTATGCCTGTTTAACATGTCTGAACTACCAGATAGATTGTGTTCTGACTGTGGGGAAGCCAAGGTTCCTTTTCATTTAAATAGATGTGATTTATGTCATAATAAATTTAGTAAAAATGATGCCCAAGATGATTCCTCAAGTGAGGGGAGTAAGCATGGTACTGCATCATCCCCTCCTTCGTCTACACCAGTTTTGCCCATACAGGAGGCCCCTAGTACATCTAGCGCGCCAATACTCCTTACTATGCAACAATTAACGGCTGTAATGGATAATTCTATCAAGAACATTTTAGCCAATATGCCCACTTATCAGCGAAAGCGCGACTGCTCTGTTTTAGAAAATACTGAAGAGCATGAGGCCGCTGATGATATTGTTTCTGAAGGGCCCCTACACCAGTCTGAGGGGGCCAGGGAGGTTTTGTCTGAGGGAGAAATTTCAGATTCAGGAAAAATTTCTCAACAAGCTGAACCTGATGTGATTACTTTTAAATTTAAGTTGGAACATCTCCGCGCTCTGCTTAAGGAGGTGTTATCCAATTTGGATGATTGTGATTATCTGGTCATTCCAGAAACACTATGTAAAATGGACAAGTTCCTAGAGGCCCCGGGGCCCCCCGAAGCTTTTCCTATACTCAAGCGGGTGGCGTACATTGTTAATAAAGAATGGGACAGGCCCGGTGTACCTTTCGTACCTCCCCCCATATTTAAAAAATTGTTTCCTATAGTCGACCCTAGAAAGGACTTATGGCAGACAGTCCCCAAGGTCGAGGGGGCGGTTTCTACTCTAAACAAGCGCTCCACTATACCCATAGAAGATAGTTGTGCTTTCCAAGATCCTATGGATAAAAAATTAGAAGGTTTGCTAAAAAAGATGTTTGTTCAGCAAGGTTACCTTCTACAACCAATTGCATGCATTGTCCCTGTCACTACAGCCGCGTGTTTCTGGTTCGATGAGCTAGAAAAGGCGATTATTAGTAATTCTTCTTCTTATGAGGAGATTATGGACAGAATTCGTGCTCTTAAATTGGCTAATTCTTTCACCCTAGACGCCACCTTGCAATTGGCTAGGTTAGCGGCGAAAAATTCTGGGTTTGCTATTGTGGCGCGCAGAGTGCTTTGGTTAAAATCTTGGTCAGCGGATGCGTCTTCCAAGAACAAATTGTTTGACATTCCTTTCAAGGGGAAAACACTGTTTGGCCCTGACTTGAAAGAGATTATCTCTGATATCACTGGGGGCAAGGGCCACGCCCTTCCTCAGAATAGGTCTTTCAAGGCCAAAAATAAACCTAATTTTCGTCCCTTTCGCAGAAACGGACCAGCCCCAAGTGCTACGTCCTCTAAGCAGGAGGGTAATACTTCTCAAGCCAATCCAGCCTGGAGACCAATGCAAGGCTGGAACAAAGGAAAGCAGGCCAAGAAACCTGCCACTGCTCCCAAGACAGCATGAGATGCGGGCCCCCGATCCGGGACCGGATTTGGTGGGGGGCAGACTCTCTCTCTTCACTCAGGCCTGGGCAAGAGATGTTCTGGATCCTTGGGCGCTAGAAATAGTCTCCCAAGGTTATCTTCTGGAAGTGATTCATCCTGTTCCATTAAAAGAACGAGGGATGGGGTTCTACTCCAATCTGTTCGTAGTTCCCAAAAAAGAGGGAACGTTCAGACCAATCTTAGATCTCAAGATCCTAAACAAGTTTCTCAAGGTTCCATCGTCCAAAATGGAAACCATTCGAACTATCCTTCCATCCAGGAAGGTCAATTCTTGACCACGGTGGATTTAAAGGATGCGTATCTACATATTCCTGTCCACAAGGAACATCATCGGTTCCTAAGGTTCGCATTCCTGGACAAGCATTACCAGTTCGTGGCGCTTCCTTTCGGATTAGCCACTGCTCCAAGGATTTTCACAAAGGTACTAGGCTCCCTTCTGGCGGTGCTAAGACCAAGGGGCATTGCTGTAGTACCTTACTTGGACGACATTCTGATTCAAGCGTCGTCCCTTCCTCAAGCAAAGGCTCACACGGACATAGTCCTGGCCTTTCTCAGATCTCACGGATGGAAAGTGAACGTGGAAAAGAGTTCTCTATCTCCGTCGACAAGAGTTCCCTTCTTGGGAACAATAATAGACTCCTTAGAAATGAGGATTTTTCTGACAGAGACCAGAAAAACAAAACTTCTAAACTCTTGTCGGATACTTCATTCCGTTCCTCTTCCTTCCATAGCGCAGTGCATGGAAGTGATAGGTTTGATGGTAGCGGCAATGGACATAGTTCCTTTTGCGCGCATTCATCTAAGACCATTACAACTGTGTATCCTCAGTCAGTGGAATGGGGACTATACAGACTTGTCTCCGAAGATACAAGTAAATCAGAGGACCAGAGACTCACTCCGTTGGTGGCTGTCCCTGGACAACCTGTCACAAGGGGTGACCTCCCGCAGACCAGAGTGGGTCATTGTCACGACCGACGCCAGTCTGATGGGCTGGGGCGCGGTCTGGGGATCCCTGAAAGCTCAGGGTCTTTGGTCTCGGGAAGAATCTCTTCTACCGATAAATATTCTGGAACTGAGAGCGATATTCAATGCTCTCAAGGCTTGGCCTCAGCTAGCGAGGGCCAAGTTCATACGGTTTCAATCAGACAACATGACAACTGTTGCGTACATCAACCATCAGGGGGGAACAAGGAGTTCCCTAGCGATGGAAGAAGTGACCAAAATCATTCTATGGGCGGAGTCTCACTCCTGCCACCTGTCTGCTATCCACATCCCAGGAGTGGAAAATTGGGAAGCGGATTTTCTGAGTCGTCAGACATTGCATCCGGGGGAGTGGGAACTCCTCCATCCGGAAATCTTTGCCCAAATCACTCAACTGTGGGGCATTCCAGACATGGATCTGATGGCCTCTCGTCAGAACTTCAAGGTTCCTTGCTACGGGTCCAGATCCAGGGATCCCTAGGCGACTCTAGTAGATGCACTAGTAGCACCTTGGACCTTCAAACTAGCTTATGTATTCCCGCCATTTCCTCTCATCCCCAGGCTGGTAGCCAGGATCAATCAGGAGAGGGCGTCGGTGATCTTGATAGCTCCTGCGTGGCCACGCAGGACTTGGTATGCAGATCTGGTGAATATGTCATCGGCTCCACCATGGAAGCTACCTTTGAGACGAGACCTTCTTGTTCAAGGTCCGTTCGAACATCCGAATCTGGTCCTACTCCAGCTGACTGCTTGGAGATTGAACGCTTGATCTTATCAAAGCGAGGGTTCTCAGATTGATACTCTTGTTCAGGCCAGAAAGCCTGTAACTAGAAAAATTTACCACAAAATATGGAAAAAATATATCTGTTGGTGTGAATCTAAAGGATTCCCTTGGGACAAGGTAAAGATTCCTAGGATTCTATCCTTTCTTCAAGAAGGATTGGAGAATGGATTATCTGCAAGTTCCTTGAAGGGACAGATTTCTGCCTTGTCTGTGTTACTTCACAAAGAGCTGGCAGCTGTGCCAGATGTTCAAGCCTTTGTTCAGGCTCTGGTTAGAATCAAGCCTGTTTACAAACCTTTGACTCCTCCTTGGAGTCTCAACTTAGTTCTTTCAGTTCTTCAGGGGGTTCCGTTTGAACCCTTACATTCCGTTGATATTAAGTTATTATCTTGGAAAGTTTTGTTTTTGGCTGCAATTTCTTCCGCTAGAAGAGTTTCAGAATTATCTGCTCTGCAGTATTCTCCTCCTTATCTGGTGTTCCATGCAGATAAGGTGGTTTTACGTACTAAACCTGGTTTTCTTCCAAAAGTTGTTTCTAACAAAAACATTAACCAGGAGATAGTCGTGCCTTCTTGTGTCCGAAACCAGTTTCGAAGAAGGAACGTTTGTTGCACAATTTGGATGTTGTTCGCGCTCTAAAATTCTATTTAGATGCTACAAAGGATTTTAGACAAACATCTTCCTTGTTTGTTGTTTATTCTGGTAACAGGAGAGGTCAAAAAGCAACTTCTACCTCTCTCTCTTTTTGGATTAAAAGCATCATCAGATTGGCTTACGAGACTGCCGGACGGCAGCCTCCTGAAAGAATCACAGCTCATTCCACTAGGGCTGTGGCTTCCACATGGGCCTTCAAGAACGAGGCTTCTGTTGATCAGATATGTAGGGCAGCGACTTGGTCTTCACTGCACTCTTTTACCAAATTTTACAAGTTTGATACTTTTGCTTCTTCGGAGGCTATTTTTTGGGAGAAAGGTTTTGCAAGCCGTGGTGCCTTCCATTTAGGTGACCTGATTTGCTCCCTCCCTTCATCCGTGTCCTAAAGCTTTGGTATTGGTTCCCACAAGTAAGGATGACGCCGTGGACCGGACACACCTATGTTGGAGAAAACAGAATTTATGTTTACCTGATAAATTACTTTCTCCAACGGTGTGTCCGGTCCACGGCCCGCCCTGGTTTTTTAATCAGGTCTGATAATTTATTTTCTTTAACTACAGTCACCACGGTATCATATGGTTTCTCCTATGCAAATATTCCTCCTTAACGTCGGTCGAATGACTGGGGTAGGCGGAGCCTAGGAGGGATCATGTGACCAGCTTTGCTGGGCTCTTTGCCATTTCCTGTTGGGGAAGAGAATATCCCACAAGTAAGGATGACGCCGTGGACCGGACACACCGTTGGAGAAAGTAATTTATCAGGTAAACATAAATTCTGTTTTTTTTATTTTAAACTTCATTCACCTCTGCACCTTTTTAGTTTCTCCTTTTTTTTCCTGTACCTTCGGTCGAATGACTGGGGGGGTGGAGCTAAGGGAAGAGCTATATAGACAGCTCTGCTGTGGTGCTCTTTGCCACTTCCTGTTAGCAGGAGATAATATCCCACAAGTAATGGATGAATCCGTGGACTCGTCATACCATAGAAGAAATGAATTTATCAGGTAAGCATAAATTTACTTTTTCATGAAATCATTTCAACTTTATAAGACTATTGCACATTTATGAACAAGTAAAATGAGCATACAGTATCAATAAATCTTTTTTTGTTTGTTTTTTTTAAGTGTTTTCTATTTTTAAAATGTAACTGAAAATAACTTAAAGGGACACTGAACCCAAATTTTTTCTTTCATGATTCAGATAGAGCATGCACTTTTAAGCAACTTTCTAATTTACTTCTATTATCAATTATTCTTCCTTCTCTTGCTATCTTTATTTGAAAAAAGAAGGAATCTAAGCTAAGGAGACAGCAAATGTTTGGTTTCAGTACCATGGACAGCACTGGTTTATTGGTGCTGTCCAATCAGCAAGGACAACCCAAGTTATTCACCAAAAATGGGCCGGCATCTAAACTTACATTCTTGCTTTTCAAATAAACATACCAAGAGAATGAAGAAAAATTGATAATAGGAGTAAATTAGAAAGTTGCTTAAAATTGCATGCTCTATCTGAATCACAAAAGAAAAAATTTGGGTACAGTGTCCCTTTAAAAGCACGCTCGAAAATAACATTGTCAAAAAAAAAACAAGCTTTTCAGACTGAATGCTTTCTGTCTGTACCCAGTTTTTGTGTGCACTGGGATAAAATCTGAATGTTTACACACCTTATGGAAACTGAATCTGAATCACTGAAGTTTAATTTTGACTAATATTAAAGGGATACTAAACCCAATTTTGTTTCTTTCATGATTCAGATAGTGCATACAATTTTAAGCCACTTTCTAATTTACTCTTATTAATTTTTTTCGTTCTCTTGCTATCTTTATTTGAATGTAAGCTTAGGAGCCAGCCTATTTTTGGTTCAGCACCTGGGTAGCGATTGGTGGCTCCATTTAGACACCAGTCAGAAAGTGCTACCCAGGTGCTGAACCAAAAATGGGCCGGCTCCTATGCTAACATTCTTGCTTTATCAAATAAAGATATAAAGAAAAGAGAAAATAACTCACTATTATGAGTTGCAAGGACAAGCAACAAGAAAAAGAGTGTTAACCCCTAAGTGTGAATTAAAGAATAGATATATATTAAACTAAGTATATAAAAACAGGGTGAACTGAATATAACTATTCATAATCACTTTATTGAACAGAAATAAGACACATGGGTTTTAAAAGCACTTAAATTCTGCCGCAAAATATGTGCAGTGATTTGTGATCATTGGCGTGTCTGATTAAATAAAATAGATCGCTTGAAAAATAAGCTAGCTAGTATATAGTGTTATATATGTGTGTCATTTTTGTCAGTGTTGAAAAGATATAATAAAATATTTACAAAAATGTGAGGGGTCTAATCAAGAAGTGGAAAATGAGGCGTTCTGTTTGATAACATACTGCATTCATCTTGCCATCAATTCTGTCCAAATTTCCTGTGCCTTTGTAGCTCACACATCACCAAAACATCAGGGATCCACCTCCGTGTTTCACAGTAGGAATGGTGAACCTTTCATCATAGGCCTTGTTGACTCCTCTCCAAATGTAGCGTTTATGGTTGTGGCCAAAAAGCTAAATTTTGGTCTCATCACTTCAAATGACTTTGTGCCAGAAGATATGAGGCTTGTCTCTGTGCTGTTTGGCGTATTGTAAGCGGGATACTTTGTGGCATTTGCGTAGTAATGGCTTTCTTCTGGCGACTCGACCAAGTAGCCCATCTTTCTTCAAGTGCCTCCTTATTGTGCATCTTGAAACAGCCACACCACATGTCCTGTATTTTACTTGAAGTTATTTGTGGGTTTGTCTTTGCATCCCGAACAATTTTCCTGGCAGTTGTGGCTGAAATTTTAGTTGGTCTACCTGACCGTAGTTTGGTTTCAACAGAACCCATCATTTTGCACTTCTTTATTAGAGTTTGAACACTGCTGATTTGCATTCTCAATTCCTTGGATATCTTTTTATATCCCTTTTCTGTTTTATACAGTTCAACTACCTTTTCCCACAGATCCTTTGACAATCTTTTGCTTTCCCCATGACTTAGAATCCAGAATCGTCAGTGCAGCACTGGATGAAAGATGCAAGGGTCTTTCAGGAATCCAGAAACTCATTGATCTTTTATACACACAAACTAATTACAAGCAAACAGATCACAGGTGAGGGTGGTTACCTTTAATAGCCATTCAAACCCCTTTGTGTCAACCTGTGTGCATGTTATCAGGCCAAAATCACCAGGGTATGTAAACTTTTGATCAGTTTCATTTGGGTACTTTCTGTTGTCATTATGATTCAAAAAGAGTAAACACAGTTGATTGATAATAAATGGCTTCAGTCAAACACTTACCATGAGTGAAAAAAAAAGGTTTTTGTGTTATTCATATTCTCTGAAAAATGTCCAAGAAATCATAAATTCTGCCTGGGTATGTAAACTTATGAGCACAACTGTATATGTGTGTGTGTGTGTGTGTGTGTGTATATATATATATATATATATATATATATATATATATATATATATATATATATATATATATATATATATATATATATATATATATCCAAATCAAGTACACTCACTGTTACAAAACGACATCCGCCGTGGTGCTAAGGAGAATAAAACGCTGCACTCACCGGTCTTCATGAGAAAGTTAAAATTTTAATTTCATTACATCAGCATGATCATAATATCATAGTCCAAAACGTTTCGGTACCAAACTGGCACCTTTCTCGATGGGTAAAAAAACCTGTGTACCGATACTGAGGATAAACTGTTATGTATGTATGTGTGTGTGTGTATATATATATATATATATATATATATATATATATATATATATATATATATATATATATATATATATATATATATTATTTGAGAGGATTTCTAAGTGTGCACTAAACCACTATGCACAGTGTGAGACAGACTTGGCACTTTGTTTGTACAGTGTATGCCTGAGTCAGACAGCAGATCACTTTCATTTGCAGAGGAGGTAGGACTGACTTAGCAAATGTTTTTCATTTATTTGTGCAATTTCGGATTGTAACTTCAGTGTGGTAGTAGTTGTATGGTGGGGCCAGGGGTCCATAAAAACACATTATTTTAGCAGCAGTGTATTTATGATTATTTGACAATGCTGTAGAAATTCTATATTTAAAACCATGCAGAAATGTTTCCTCCTCAATACACAAATGTTTACTGCCCCTTTATGCAAGGACTTTCCAGATGAAAGGAGGCATTTTATCTAAGATTTTTACATCTGCATAAAATTTTATACTCTCAGACTAAGATTGCTCAGTGTTTGAAATGAGACAGGTTAACTTAAAACTGTTCAGTTTACACTACAGCTGAAATACATACCAACAAGCCTAAATCCTGCATTTAACCAGATCTAATGGTATGAGTACCACAGCTTATGGTTCCACCAAGACCATATAGAGTACAGCATTTTCAAAATCTATAAGTACAGCTAACAGATGGTAACATTTTTACACTATATTTGAAGTGGCGCTCTTGGTTGGGGAAAATGAGGAAAAAACAAACTTATGTCAACCTTTTAAAAGTACTTTTCTTCATCTAGCCATCTACCCAGATCATTAATGTACAATTTTGAATTCACAGAATTATTTTTGTTTGCACATTTACAAATATGATTCTTTAAAAAGTGATCTCTTAATTTCTGCAATTTTTGTATTATGCATGTCACACACTGTTGATTTAGGGGATGCAAGGTGCATAAAGGTTTCCTACTGTGAGTGTTTCTGTGGGTGTCTGTGTTTATGTCTTTGTGCTTTGGTTTGTGTCTGAGTGTGTATGTATTTTTTTCTGTGGGTCTCTCTGTGAGGATGGGTGTGTATGTCTTTGTGCATTTTTTGTGGATGTTTGTGAGGGTGTGTGCATATGTCTGAGCTTTTTCTATGGGTGTCTCTGTGAGGGTGTGTGTATGTATGTAAGTCTGTGTTTTCTGTGGATGTCTCAGTGAGGTTGTGTGTATGTATGTCTTTCTGTGTTTCATGTGGTTATCTCTCTGTGTATGTGTGTATGTCTTTGTGTGTTTTCTGAGGCTGTCTGTGTCTGTGTTTCCTTGGGTGTATGTGCAAGTCCGCATTTGTATATATGTGTGTGTGTGTCCATTGCCTGTTCCTTTTTAGGACATTTTGACCATACTACTGATATCTTTTTACAGACTTTGAGACGAACGAGACCTTTCCGGAAGTCGCCAATCCACAATTTAACCTTTAAATTATTGTTTAGGCAGTTCAGGGCCCTTCCTTTCAGCCACTGCATGCTGTTGTCATCATTTAGTTGGCATCTTCCTTTACAAAAAGATAATTAGAACTCCATATTTTGTTTTCTAAATCTCCTTTTTTACAAAACTGTAGTTTACCTCATTACTTGCCGGGTCAATGTAAACAAGTGCTGAGTGTCAGTTTGGGTGTCTGTGTCTGAGTGTGTTTCTTTGCGAGTCTGCTAGAGTCTATATGTGAATCCTTATGTGTGAGAGTGTGTGTTTGTGTTTCAGTGTATGAGTGTGTCTGTGTGTTTGTATGTTACTGCCTTTACTACATTTCCAAGTTTAAATAGACACTTAAGAATAAAGTGCATATACGTTTTTAGGCACTTGGTCAAAAATTGCACATGTCAAAGGGTGGGGGTGCCTGATAAATGGTTAAGTCAGGGGCCCCAAAATTTCTAGTGGCGGCCCTGCTTAGACTATGCTGGACCAACCAAATTGCCAATTTTTTTTGTATCCATTCACAAAAGATGAATATCAATGTATATATGCAACTTTAAACTATGCTGTATATTAAAAGTAAATGTGAGGAAGCATTTCCTTTAGCATTAGTTACTGTTAATATACATAGAAATTGTAATCGATTTGCCTTCATAGTTTAAAAGCATAAAATGTTTGTACACGGCACTGTTATCCTTTATCTGATTAATGCACCCTGCTGTTTTAAAAACAAGCTAGCCAATAAAAATCGGGAATCATATCTGTTTAAATATTTAAGACTTTTAAGATACTTATAACTCACAGCTCTTGGTGGTTCCTTAGGGTTTTCAGGAATGCTCTATGCATTGTTTGATGCGATCTTGCACAACATAATTATTAAAGGGAAATTATCTTGAATTTCTGTTTTCCTCCCTAATGTAAACACCAGAGAATTATAAGAACTACCCTCCTTTGTTTTTTCTATAATACATTGTGTGAAGCCAAGGCAGTTTGTGGTGTAGAGCTGCTTACCTGTCAATATGTAATTATTACTTTATTATTTTCAGCATAAAACTATTTAACTACAGACTTTATTTTTCAAAAAAAGAAACAATCTACTGTTTGATATTTATGTCCTGACATCAACCATGTTGTAAAGTTAGATTTCACAATTAATAACTAAATGAGCTGGCAATACTGGTGTAATGTACAATTTTGTGTACTAATTTGTTTATGTTTGTTTTTCTTACAGGAATGGTGCAGAAATTGGACCAGAAGTTGCCAGTTGCTAATGAATATCTGTTACTTTCTGGAGGTGTCCGTGAAGGAGTTGTGGACTTAGAACTTGACGAATTAAATGTTTATGCACGTGGTACAGACTATGACATGGATTTTACTCTTCTGGTGCCAGCTTTAAAACTCCATGACCGGAATCAACCTGTAACACTGGATATGCGCCATTCTGCACTGTGCCATTCTTGGCTGAGTCTTCGTTTGTTTGATGAAGGTACTATAACAAAGTGGAAAGACTGTTGCACAATAGTAGAACATATTAATGGGGCTACAAACTACTTCTTTTCACCTACAAAAGTTGCCGATTGGTTCTATGAATCAATAAGCATTGTTCTCTCTGAAATTCAAAAAAAGCCTCAACGTGGAATGCCTAAAGTTGAAAAAGTTGAGAAGAATGGCACTATAATTTCCATTATATTAGGAGTTGGTAGCAGTCGCATGATGTATGATATTGTTCCCGTGGTTTCTTTCAAAGGTTGGCCAGCAGTTGCTCAGAGTTGGCTTATGGAAAACCATTTTTGGGATGGGAAGATTACAGAAGAGGAGGTCATTAGTGGATTTTATTTAGTACCAGCATGTTCATTTAAAGGTAAAAAAGATAATGAATGGAGGTTGTCATTTGCTAGAAGTGAAGTGCAGCTAAAAAAGTGCATCTCGAGTAGTTTAATGCAGGCCTATCAAGCTTGTAAAGCCATAATCATTAAGCTTTTATCAAGACCAAAAGCTATTAGCCCATACCATCTCCGGAGTATGATGCTTTGGGCCTGTGATAGACTTCCAGCTAATTACCTAGCTCAAGAAGATTATGCAGCCCATTTCCTTTTGGGACTTATTGATGATCTACAAAATTGCTTAGTTAACAAAATGTGCCCTAATTACTTCATTCCACAGTGTAATATGCTAGAGCACCTTTCAGAGGAAACCGTCATGCTACACGCCAGAAAGTTGTCTTCTGTAAGATCAGATCCTACAGAACACCTCCGGACGGCTATAGAGCACGTCAAGGCAGCTAATCGGCTAACATTAGACCTCCAGAGGAGGGGGAGCACTACAAGTATACCATCGCCACAGTCTGATGGAGGTGATAACAACCAGCCAGATGATCGATTAGCCAAAAAATTGCAGCAGCTAGTGACTGAGAATCCAGGAAAGTCCATATCTGTCTTCATTAATCCTGATGATGTTACCAGACCTCACTTCAGAATTGATGACAAATTTTTCTGAGACTTGTCAGCTTCTTTTAAGACTTGATGTGTAGTCTGTGTAATGTCTTGTTTTTACATATCCAGCATAGATTGGATTTGTCAAGAACAATATGAACTACTTAATCCTGATTTTCAGGACATTGCATATTTTGAAACAGTATATTACTATTTCATATGCTGCTTTGTCAGTTTTTAGTTTTAAGGGAGAACATGAGCCTTAATTCCTATGTTCTGTTTATTTAATTTGCCTACCTATGTTAACCATTCATGTTTGTTTAAAATAAAATTATTACATGGTCTTCCATCATGTGACAAAGAATTTATTTTGAAATAGAGGACTTTCATAATGAAGCTTCTTTTGCCTATGAAATATGCTGTTGATTGGTTTAAAAAAGTAAAACTGTTCTTTTGCTACATGTTTATGATATAATATTGCATGGTAAAGTTTTATAGGGTACGCTAGCTAGCAACAGTCTACTGTTCTGAAACAAACTCGAGTTATATAAAGTGAATGTTTTATCAATTAACTTGTAGATTCTATCAGTTGTCATTTTGAATCCAAAGATGTTTTTTCTGGAAAAAAAGGTCATGGACCACATCCATAAGCGGAGGGCT
This sequence comes from Bombina bombina, assembly GCF_027579735.1. NCBI lineage: Eukaryota > Metazoa > Chordata > Amphibia > Anura > Bombinatoridae > Bombina > Bombina bombina. The sequence goes on from NC_069502.1 coordinate 417,313,727, forward strand.
TTACAAGGTATCCAGTGCTCTAGAAATAATCTTTATGTAAAATTGTAAATTTTGTTTAAAGATGCTGGTAACCATATCTTAATACATTTCATAAATAACGTACATGAGACAGTAGTTCTTTAAAGCTATCCAAACAATCCTGCCGACTTATTTGTTTGTAATAATTCATGATTCTCAGAGTAAAAGGCACACAAGACAATATCAGCCACCAACATATTAATATACATCATTAGTAAATACTTCCATGTGTATGTTTCTTCACATGGAATCTACTGCATACATGTTTACTGGCTGATTATTCTTGTATAACCCAATAAGTGCCTGATAACTTGCTCAGGGGATGCCCTGGGTAACTGACTTAAATTAGAGGTATTCAGTATATCCATGAGCAAGTTGTTGTTAGTTATTTGCTTGGGCCAGGATGTATTACTAAGCAAGCCCTTCTAGGTGAATTTACTTCTACCTTTTGAGAAGTAATGTAAAGGGAAGAAAGTTAAACAGGGTTATTCAGAGAGCTTTAAATAGCTTATTCTCTATTTTCTTGAGTATTTTGTCCTCTGTCAAACGCATTGCCAAATTGCATTTGCTACAGCTTCATTCGCTACCCCTTTGTGAGCCCAGACCAGTTAAATAAGAAATGTGGGGGATATCTTTGTTATATCTAAATACTATAAAGAAATGTAAAATATTTCTATAAGACGCTGGATATGCTGATACATTATAAGATCAACTTAACTATACCTGGACATTTGTTGTGTGAAACCTGTCTAAATTCTGTACCAATCTAGAGGACCCTCTCCAAAGTAAGAGTTTGTTGTTTGTTTTTTAATTTCATGTGGCGTTATTTGGTTAGGGTTTCCTTAGCAGTATTTGGATAACCTTTTACTCTGATTTTTTTTTTTTTTTCCTACTCCAATATTGTGCTGAGCCTGGGCGGAATGTATAATTTACTCTTACTTTATATCAGACTTGAGAAACAACTGGAGACTAGCATTTTGCTATAGGCATCTTGCCTGACTTCTGCAAAATGTTGTGGCTGGCTGCACAATATTGTTGTTGGTTCCTAACTTTTAAATACAATTTTCTTTTTCATCCGGAAACCAAGTATAACCTCACAATGGGATCACTTAAATGTGGATATGTTTTTGCTGTAATGTGGGAGAATAAAAAACAACTAACTGTAAACATTACCATATGCATTATTTGCACTAACTTTTAATCATGTCACTTATTATTTGTTTTGTTTTTCCATAATGAAACTGTGCTTATGCTGTTTTTTTTTGTTTGTTTTTTAATTATTTGAAATAGATTAATTTTTTTTGGTTCTCCTTTAAATGTAATATAATACATTCACCCTTTTAAAGTTTTTTTTCTTTTTCACTGTTTATGTAAAATATGTGTGTCAAAAATAGTCTCCCAGACATGGAAATGTGTTTTTTCATTGTATGTATGTATGTGCTGCTATCAAAATCCCGATGTATAAATTGAAATGCATTTTTCTCATGCAAATTAAAAACTGGAATAATCAATTACTACATTTGTATGTGGTGTTTTTTTTACATTAAGCTGTATTTTATATTTTAATCATTTTAAATTATTGCAGAATTTATATAAATATCTTTAGTAAAGAGAGTCAATAGTCTGCTGATACATAAGCTGCATTTTACAATGGAACTTGAGTATATCAAACACTTTATAAATAACAAAAGAATGCTTTCAGAAATAGAAATGTTAAGTTTGCATTTTGTTAATTGATTTAAATAAAGTGAGTGAACAAAAAAAATATTTCAATCAGATCAATATTTGGTGTGACCCCCTTTGCCTTCAAAACATCAGTTCTAGGTACACATGCTCAAAATCAGGGGATTTGTAGGCATGTATTCAGGTCCGTGATTAAACAAATATACCAAACAGGTGCTAATAATAATATTGTGTAGGTTGAAACACAATAATTTACTGAATCAGAAACCGCTGTCTAGGGTGCATAATAGAGAGTGAAGAACGGCCAAACTCTGTTAAAAAGGTGAGGTTCCTAACAACCATTTAATGTCAAGTCCTACTTAATGGCAAGACTGAGCACAGCAACAAGACGCAAGGTTGTTATATATACTACATCAGCAGAAATTTCAGGGCAGAAGGGTTTCCAGATGTGCAGTCCAAGCTCTTCTGAAGAAGCACACAGGAATAGGCAACTTTGAGGACCGTAGAGGCAGTGGTCAGTCAAGGAAACTTAGTGCAGCAGATGAAAGGCGCATCCTTTCACAATCTGCAGATGGTCAGCAGTGCCATCAGCTTAGAATTGGCAGAAGACATTGGAACCCTTGTACACCCATCTACTGTCAGGAGAAGTCTGCTCAGAAGTGGTCTTCATGGAAGACTTGTTTCCACGTCAGACATATTGCTCTTTTAGTCGCAAGGACAATCGACTCAACTAGGTATGAAAACGCAGGAACTAAGGTGCAGAAAAACTGCAGCAGGTGCTCTGGACTTTTGAGTGAAAATATGAAATATTTGACTGTAGCAGAAGGCAGTTTGTCTAAGGGCTGGATAGTGGCACAAAAATGAGGCAACAGTGAAGCAAAGTGGGGGGTTACTTGTAAGCTTGGGGCTGTATTTCTGCGAATGGAGTTGGGGATTTGGTCAGAATTAATGGTCTCCTCACTGCTGAGGCATACAGGCAGATACTTATCTATGATGCAATACATTCAGGGAAGCATCTGATTGGCCCCACATTTATTCTGCAGCTTGACAATGATCCCTAACATACAGCCAAAGTTATCAAGAACTGTCTTTAGCGTAAAGAAGTACAAGGAGTCCTGGAAGTGATGGTATGGCCCCCACATAAAGAGACAGAAGTAACTGAGGCTCCAAGATGTTTGGAACAACCTACCAGCCAAGTTCTTTAAAAAAACTGTGTGCAAGTGTACATAGAAGAATTTATGCTGTTTTGAAGGCAAACAGTGGTCATCCCAAATATTGATTTGATTTAGATTTTTCTTATGTTGACTTAATTTGCAGTTTAATTGATAAAAATAAACCCTATTAAAATTTCTATTTTTTTACTCCTCCTTAAACCTATTGCACAGTACGGTTTGTGTGTGTGTATATATATGTATATGTGTATATATATATATATATATATGTGTGTGTGTGTATATAGGCGGGATCAGACTAATATACTACAGGAAAATTCTACTCTGTGAAAAGCATCACTGGGCTAAAAAGCTGCACCCAGGTGGTAAATCGCCATGGAACAGGCTAACAATAGTATTGAGACAGTTGTTTGCTCCTGTGAGTGTACTTCTCTCTGTATATGTATGTGTGTGTGTGTGTGTGTGTATGTATGTGTATATGTGTATATATATATATATATATATATATATATATATATATATATATATATATATACACACACACACACGCATGCGCGCGCATATATATATATATAATTAGTCAGACCCAGTTAATGTACACTTGCTATTATCAGGACCAAGGCAAGTGTGCAGTGCAACAGAGGTATAACTGAAATATTGAACACACAAAGAGGAAATAAACCAACAGGGGGAGGCAATAATAAATATTTACCCTCCACTGATGGTTTAAAAGTATACCCTTACCTGGCACAAGCTATTGAAGGTCATATAAAGAAAAATCAGTGAAAACACCATTAAAGATTGCATTATAACAAACTAATATTATTGCAGATCTATAATTACAAATCAAAAAGAATAAACTATTTGCAAAAAGCAGAATTAAGGAACATAAGAGACATAAAACAAATATTTAAAAACAAGCAGAGTAGCTAGACATTTTTATCAATAGTGATGAAGAGAGTTTACAATTCAGAGGTCTGGAACAAGTGCAGTTAAATGAAAGAGGTGGTAACCTTGATAAATTATTACTACAAAAGGAATGTAAGTGGATATTTAAAGGGACAGTCAAGTCCAAAAAAAACTTTCATTTCTCTTGTAAAGGTGTATCCAGTCCACGGGTTTATCCATTACTTGTGGGATATTCTCCTTCCCAACAGGAAACTGCAAGAGGACACCCACAGCAGAGCTGTCTATATAGCTCCTCCCCTAACTGCCACCCCCAGTCATTCTCTTGCAGCTCTCGACAAGAAAGGAAGTATCAAGAGAGATGTGATGACTTAGTGTAGTTTTTACCTTCAATCAAAAGTTTGTTATTTTTAAACAGTACCGGCGTTGTAGTGTTTTACTCTCAGGCAGAAATTAGAAGAAGAATCTGCCTGGAGGTTTGAGGATCTTAGCGCTTTGTAACTAAGGTCCATTGCTGTTCTCACACATAATTGAAGAGTATGGAAAGAAAACTTCAGTTGGGGGGATGGTCTGCAGATTGCCTGCTTTGAGGTATGTTCATTATATTTTTTTCTAGAGAGATAAGGTCTAGAAAATGCTGACAGTGCCTGGTATATTTAAGGTAAGCCTGATACAGTGATTTAACAACAACTGGGATCATGCTTGCAAAAAGAGATAATATTCATATTAATTCTTATATTACTTAGTGTAAAAACGTTTGCATGATTATAAAAATAAAAACGTTTTTTCTCTGAGGGTGATAAATCTTTATTTGGGGCCTAGTTTCCACATGGCTTGTTAGATTACTGCTAGGAGTACTTTTTTAAGGCTCTCTGACTTTGAGTGCATGGTGGGAGGGGCCTATTTTCATTTTCAGTCTGAGACATCCAGCTTCCCTGAAGGAGTCCTCTGGCTTATAGGACCTCTATAGAGGGTTTTGTTCCTGCAAAAATTGTTTTTAAGGGCAGGTAGGAGCCACAGCAGAGCTGTGTGTTTGACTGTTTGTTAACAGGTTTAATGTTTTTCTAATTCGTTTTTGGGCCTGAGGGGTTAATCATCCATTTGCAAGTGGGTGCAATGCTGTTTTAGTCCCTTATACACACTGTAAACATTTTGTAGAGTTTACTACTTTTTTTCACTGTTTTGCAGTTTATGTGGTAGTTTTTTTTCTCTTAAAGGCACAGTACCGTTTTTTATTATTGCTTTTTTCACATTTATTAAAGTGTTTTCCAAGCTTGCTGGTCTCATTACTAGTCTGTTAAACATGTCTGACATAGAGGAAACGCCTTGTTCATTATGTTTAGAAGCCATTGTGGAACCCCCTCTTAGAATGTGTACCAAATGCACTGACCTTTCTATAAGTTTTAAAGATTTATCACCTGAGGTTTCTGAGACTGACAAAAGGGAGGTTATGCCATCTAGCTCTCCCCACGTGTCAGAACCTATAACTCCCGTTCAAGGGACGTCAAGTACATCTAGCGCGTCCAATGCGTTTACTTTACAAGACATGGCGGCAGTTATGAATCATACCCTCACAGAGGTATTGTCCAAACTGCCAGGGTTACAAGGAAAGCGAGACAGCTCTTGGGCTAGAACAAATACAGAGCTTTCTGACGCTTTAGTAGCTATGTCTGATATACCCTCACAATGTGCAGAAGCCAAAGCAGGAGAGCTTCTATCTGTGGGTGACATTTCTGATTCAGGGAAGGCGTTACTTCAGTCTGACTCTAAAATGACAGCATTTAAATTTAAGCTTGAACACCTCCGCGTGTTGCTCAGGGAGGTTTTAGCGACTCTGGATGACTGTGACACCATTGTAGTCACAGAGGAATTGTGTAAAATGGAAAAATACTTTGCAGTGCCTGTTTACACTGATGTTTTTCCAATGCCTAAGAGGTTTTCAGAAATTATTACTAAGGAATGGGATAGACCAGGTGTGCCGTTCTCTCCCCCTCCTGCTTTTAAGAAAATGTTTCCTATAGATGCCGCTACACGGGACTTGTGGCAGACGGTACCTAAGATGGAGGGAGCAGTCTCTACCCTAGCTAAGCGTACAACTATTCCTGTCGAGGACAGTTGTGCTTTCCTAGATCCTATGGATAAGAAATTAGAGGGTTTCCTTAAGAAAATCTTTATACAACAAGGTTTTATTCTCCAGCCTCTTGCATGTATTGCCCCAGTCACTGCTGCAGCGGCTTTCTGGTTCGATTCTCTGGAGGAGGCTTTACAGGTAGCGACCCCGTTGGATGATATCCTTGACAGGCTTAAAGCTCTTAAGTTAGCCAAATCATTTATTTCTGACGCCGTTTTTCATTTAACCAAGCTAACGGCTAAAAATTCAGGTTTTGCCATTCAGGCACGTAGGGCGCTATGGCTTAAATCCTGGTCAGCTGATGTTACTTCAAAGTCTAAACTTCTCAAGATCCCCTTCAAAGGGCAGACCCTATTTGGGCCTGGACTGAAGGAGATCATTTCTGATATTACTGGAGGAAAAGGCCACGCCCTTCACCAGGATAGGTCCAACAAGTTAAGGACCAAACAGACTAATTTTCGTTCCTTTCGAAACTTCAAGAGTGGCGCAGCTTCATCTTCCTCTTCTACAAAACAAGAGGGAAATTTTGCCCAGTCCAAGCCAGTCTGGAGACCTAACCAGGCTTGGAACAAGGGGAAACAGGCCAAAAAGCCTGCTGCTGCCTCTAAGACAGCATGAAGGAATAGCCCCCGATCCGGGACCGGATCTAGTGGGGGGCAGACTTTCTCTCTTCACCCAGGCTTTGGCAAGAGACATCCAGGATCCCTGGGCTCTGGAGATTGTTTCCCAGGGATATCTTCTGGATTTCAAAGCTTCATCTCCTAAGGAATAGCCCCCGATCCGGTACCGGATCTAGTGGGGGGCAGACTTTCTCTCTTCACCCAGGCTTGGGCAAGAGACGTCCAGGATCCCTGGGCTCTGGAGATTGTTTCCCAGGGATATCTTCTGGATTTCAAAGCTTCATCTCCTAAGGGGAGATTTCATCTCTCACAATTATCTGCAAACCAGATAAAGAGAGAGGCATTCTTACATTGCGTTCAAGACCTACTAGTTATGGGAGTGATCCACCCAGTTCCAAAGGAGGAACAGGGGCAGGGCTTCTATTCAAATCTGTTTATAGTTCCCAAGAAAGAGGGAACTTTCAGACCAATCTTGGATCTCAAGATCCTAAACAAATTTCTCGGGGTCCCATCCTTCAAGATGGAGACTATTCGAACCATCCTACCTATGATCCAGGAGGGTCAATATATGACTACCGTGGATTTAAAGGATGCTTATCTACATATTCCGATACACAGGGATCATCATCAGTTTCTCAGGTTCGCCTTCCTAGACAGGCATTACCAGTTTGTGGCTCTTCCCTTCGAGTTAGCCACGGCACCAAGAATCTTTACGAAGGTTCTAGGGTCCCTTCTGGCGGTTCTAAGACCACGGGGTATAGCAGTAGCCCCTTACCTAGACGACATCCTGATACAGGCATCAACTTTTCAAATCGCCAGGTCCCATACGGACATTGTTCTGGCATTCCTAACGTCTCATCGGTGGAAGGTGAATGAAGGAAAGAGTTCTCTCTCACCTCTCACAAGAGTTTCCTTCCTAGGAACTCTGATGGATTCAGTAGAAATAAAGATTTATCTGACAGAGGTCAGGTTGTCAAAACTTCTAACTTCCTGCTGTGCTCTTTATTCCATTTCTCGTCTGTCAGTGGCTCAGTGTATGGAGGTAATCGGATTAATGGTAGCGGCAATGGACATAGTTCCGTTTGCCCGCCTACATCTCAGACCACTGCAACTTTGACATGCTCAATCAGTGGAATGGGGATTACACAGATTTGTCCCCTCTACTAAATCTGGATCAAGAGACCAGGGATCCTCTTCTCTGGTGGCTATCTCGGGTCCATCTGTCCAAGGGAATCAGTTTCCGCAGGCCAGAATGGACTATAGTAACGACAGATGACAGCCTTCCGGGCTGGGGTGCAGTCTGGAACTCCCTGAAGGCTCAGGGTTCGTGGACTCAGGAGGAGGCCCTCCTTCCGATAAACATTCTGGAACTAAGAGCGATATTCAATGCTCTTCAGGCTTGGCCTCAGCTAGCTGCAGTCAGGTTCATCAGATTTCAGTCGGACAACATCACGACTGTAGCCTATATCAACCATCAGGGGGGAACAAGGAGCCCCCTGGCAATGTTTGGAGGTTTCAAAGATAATTCTATGGACAGAAGTTCACTCTTGCCATCTCTCAGCTATCCATATCCCAGGAGTAGAGAACTGGGAGGCGGATTTTCTAAGTCGGCAGACTTTTCATCTGGGGGAGTGGGAGCTCCATCCGGAGGTATTTGCCCAGCTGATCCAACTTTGGGGCAAACCAGAACTGGATCTCATGGCATCTCGTCAGAACGCCAAGCTTCCTTGTTACGGGTCCAGGTCCAGGGATCCCAAGGCAGCGCTGATAGATGCTCTAGCAGCACCCTGGTCCTTCAGCCTGACTTATGTGTTTCCACCGTTTCCTCTGCTCGCTCGTCTGATTGCCAAGATCAAGCAGGAGAGAGCTTCGGTGATCTTGATAGCCCCTGCGTGGCCACGCAGGACTTGGTATGCAGATTTGGTGGACATGTCATCCTTTCCACCATGTACTCTGCCGCTAAGGCAGGACCTTCTACTTCAAGGTCCCTTCAAACATCCAAATCTAATTTTCTCTACCTCTGACTGCTTGGAGATTGTACGCTTGATTCTATCAAAGCGTGGTTATTCCGAATCGGTCATTGATACCTTAATTCAGACTCGAAAGCCTGTCACCAGGAAAATCTATCATAAGATATGGTGTAAATATCCTCATTGGTGTGAATCCAAGGGTTACTCATGGAGTAAGGTCAGGATTCCTTGGATATTATCTTTTCTCCAAGAAGGATTGGAGAAGGGTTTGTCAGCTAGTTCCTTAAAGGGACAGATTTCTGCTCTGTCTTTTCTTTTGCACAAAAGTCTGGCTGAGGTTCCAGACGTTCAGGCGTTTTGTCAGGCTTTAGTTAGGATCAAGCCTGTGTTTAAACCTGTTGCTCCGCCATGGAGTTTAAATTTAGTTCTTAAAGTTCTTCAAGGGGTTCCGTTTGAACCTTTGCATTCCATAGATATTAGCTTTTATCTTGGAAAGTTCTGTTTTTAGTAGCTATCTCCTCGGCTCGAAGAGTTTCGGAGTTATCTGCTTTACAATGTGATTCCCCTTATCTGATTTTCCATGCAGATAAGGTAGTGTTACGTACCAAACCTGGGTTTCTTCCTAAGGTGGTATCTAATAAGAATATCAATCAGGAGATTGTTGTTCCTTCTCTATGTCCTAATCCTTCTTCAAAGAAGGAAAATCTATTACACAATCTTGATGTTGTTCGTGCTATAAAGTTTTATTTACAAGCTACGAAAGATTTTCGTCAAACATCTGCTTTGTTTGTTGTCTACTCTGGACAGAGGAGAGGCCAAAAGGCTTCGGCAATTTCTCTTTCTTTTTGGCTAAGAAGTATAATACGCTTAGCTTATGAGACAGCTGGCCAGCAGCCTCCTGAAAGAATTACAGCTCATTCTACTAGAGCAGTAGCTTCCACATGGGCTTTTAAACATGAGGCCTCTGTTGAACAGATTTGTAAGGCGGCGACTTGGTCTTCGCTTCATACCTTTTCTAAATTCTATAAATTTGATAGTTTTGCTTCTTCGGAGGCTATTTTTGGGAGTAAGGTCTTACAGGCAGTGGTGTCTTCCGTTTAAGTTCCTGCCTTGTCCCTCCCTTCATCCGTGTCCTAAAGCTTTGGTATTGGTATCCCACAAGTAATGGATGAACCCGTGGACTTGATACACCTTTACAAGAGAAAACAAAATGTATGCTTACCTGGGGGCGAGGCCAACTGAGGAGCTGAACGGACGCAGGTTCTGTTAGCTCCTGCTCTAATATTTTATGAAAACATCCCAAATGGCCTCAGAAACAAAGCTTGGACAGAAATTGTAATCTAAGAATCACTAGCCAGCAGGATGGAGAAGCTTTACCTCTCCAGTACCTCTTGCCTATGCTTTTAACGGCAAGGCTTAAGCTCGGCATACAAAGAAACGCGAATGCCGCCATTACAGCTGTGATGCCACAATCATGAAGATGCTGCTGAGGGTGAAATTCTAGCCACATCTAACACTACCACTGGTGCTATCAAGCCTAATGTTATGCTTATGTCCTATCTATACTTGGACACTATATGCTCACATAACACTTGTCACCAGATATCAGCTTCGATCCGCTAACCGGCTGACAAGATGGATGCCCTAATTAAGAGCACACTGATGGAGTTTGAGCTCCATATGGACGCTCAGTTTAACCACTTGCACCATCTCCTGTCGCTAGATCTAGAGGACATATCTACTAACTCACAGGAGAATCTAAGTGACTCACTCCACATCGCAACTACTGATTCGGAGGAAGTGGAAGATTCTCAACGAACCTGCCCTCAAGTCGTGTCAGATGAGATCCAAGGAGGTCCGGTTATGCTGCGTGAGCGGCCTACACTCCCTAGCCCAGTGAGCCGCATTGATACTATGGCCGTTTCTGTTGTCGCCTGTCTGGCTCCTGCCCCGAAGCGGCCGGTCGGGGTGGGACTTGACGGGGCCACGTATCTGTTCAGCTTGACCAATAATACTTACATTTTTACCTCTGCTGGAGCAGGCGACTTGGGGATACTCCGGAGCCACGAGTGTCAGTCAGGATCCTTGCCGCATGAGACATCTGTAACATCCCACCCTCTTCGCTGGCAACTGGAAATATCTTTCCTTCTCCCAGACCATCTGCTCCTTGTTAAGTCCTCTAATATCAGGGAAGGTATTGGTTAATGGACTGGTTTTTGCCTCTGAAGTCTGGATTTCAACCCTTGGCAACCAGCATTAGACTCAACATACCTAAGGTTATGGTTCTTTCTTGTATTTAATGTTAATATTGCTCCAGTTTATTTTTTCCTGTCCTACATAGTTGAAACATTACTGACTGTCATTGTATCCTATTGTTAAGTAAGCAGAACTCTCAATTACACACCTGACACATGTGGACGGTAATCTTGTACATAGTATTATATTCACATACCTGTATGCTTTTATGGTTTATTTTATCTTGAACTCTAATAGGCTCTATGTATGGTTAATAAGTGGTTGGGTCTTTGAGCTCATGTATATCTGGACAAAATTTTAAATGCATATCTTAGTCTATACATTGCAACTGAAGTTTATTACTGCTGCCCTATCTCACTGGTTTTATTGGTGTATATTGTATGTTTCCAGTCAGAATTCCAGTATAGCTATTGGGCCTGAGTTTTTATGCAGGGCTATTACCATTGAATGTAGATGTAGTAAGCCTTTCTGATGAAAACGTTTAATAAAATGTCTTGACTGTTCTCGCCATATAGGTCACATAGGGAGCTAGCGTATGATAGCCCATTAGAACCTCCTTTTAAATATCCAGCTGACACATAAGGTCTTTTTATTAATGATGTATTATGCTTTGGGATATATAATTTCACCCCCAATTGCGCTTCTTGACATGTGTTAAATAAGCTATTTAACACTTTAGTTTAAGTCATAAAGGCGTGATACTACATTTTGATAGTTATCTTATAGTAAACATATAGACTCGGTCCTGCTACAGACAAACTCCCCTTTCCCAAAAATATCAGAATTATGATGTCCAATATCAAATGTCATGAAACCCAGTATATATATATATTTAACCGCACTATTATTGTTTGCAGGGCATATCTTATCTCTTTGTATTATTGATCTCCTAAAAGATACCAAGTTACCGCTATCAACCAAGCTTATAGATTACATTCAACTTCCATACGGGAGATTCGCAGCATACGGGATCTCAGGTGCCCCTTACTATATATGTCACCACATGAAGCTTGGGGAAGATATCCCTACCAATGACTTGCCTACACTTTATTTACTTACCCTAGCCACTCAGTATAGCGCATAGCACCTTTTTGGTGTTCCTTCCCCATTAAGCCATACAATAACTCCTATGCACCTTCCTAGTAGTCACCTAAACAGTAAGTCGCTCCTTATAGAGTCCATGCCTGAAACTATATAACATGACCCCTACCTAATCCCTCCCATATCGTTATCTCCTCATGAATGTCATTAATACCATGCAGAGAGCTGTCTGCTCTGCAGTTAGCGGCTTCTTATGCCCTTTACTTACTTATTTGCCTTATACCTGAAGTTTGCTATTAGGACTTAAGCTACCTTAGAGAAAAATTTTAATTGTGATCCCACTCCATTTATAACCCCTATCTTCTATAACCCAGGGATATGTATATGAGTTATAATGCACGCCTATTTACCACACCCTATCCTAAGTTTTGCTATATACTTTATGTCTATACGAACTTTTTTATTAAGCTTGTCTGTGAGCGACACATAGCTTTTTCAAGACATTGCTATCTTAGACACCTACCACCTTAATCTGACCCCTCTCCTCCCTTTCCCACTGACATTTACTACCTGCGGGTTATATCCCGATTCCTTTTACCCGCATCGCCTATAGCTGGCACCGCCCCAGGAGAGGGGCTCATGTAGTAGTCCTTTACCTTTTATATCTCTATAATGTCCCTCCATGTTAGTATTCATTCTGGGAAGCTACTCTTACTTTCACATGCCCTAGGTTTAATTCACTAGAGGCGTAGACCAGGAGTGTACTTAAAAGCCCTGAGATTCAATTCCATCCCATTCTAAATATCTCTGTAGTCTGTACTTTCATGACAACTTAACTGGCTCCGCCCCCCCTCTCCCCTTCATTATGAGCGGCTCTTGCCCGCTGCATTCCCCCCCCCCCCCCATACACTCAGGCCTACGGGAGGCCTGATAAAAGCCAGTTCCCTACCTCTCACTATTTTTAGCTTATAAAACACCCTTTATCTGGGAGTAGGGACCACTTGTTACCTGTATTAAAAAATCGAGGCCTCATCCCTATATGTCCCAGTCACACATGATTCATATATAATGTTTTGCATTCTGTGCTCAAGGTCATAAAGGTGGTGCTATAACTTATGTTAACTGTTATTCTTCTGTTATCGACCTGGGTATTTTCCATGTCATTGATTTTTACTTTTGCATAAATATTGAACTTCTATGGACTAGATACTATTATATATTAGCACACCAATGTTTTAATCCTTGTATACCTTCTATACGTGAAATGTATCAGTTTCTTCATTGTTTATGTTCTGTGTCTGGACATACTCTTTATTGTGTTTCTACTCAATGACTTAATAAAAAAATTGTTTAAAAAAATAAATACATTTATGCTTACCTGATAAATTTATTTCTCTTGTGGTGTATCCAGTCCACGGCCCGCCCTGTCATTTTAAGGCAGGTGTTTTTTTTAAACTACAGTCACCACTGCACCCTATAGTTTCTCCTTTTTATCTTGCTTGTCTTCGGTCGAATGACTGGGGGTGGCAGTTAGGGTAGGAGCTATATAGACAGCTCTGCTGTGGGTGTCCTCTTGCAGCTTCCTGTTGGGAAGGAGAATATCCCACAAGTAATGGATGAACCCGTGGACTGGATACACCACAAGAGAAATAAATTTATCAGGTAAGCGTAAGCATAAATTTTGTTTTTTCAAATAGGGCATGTAATTTTAAACAACTTTCCAATTTACTTTTATCAGCAATTTTGCCGTGTTCTCTTGGTATTCTAGTTGAAAGCAAACCTAGGGAGGCACATATGATAATTTCTAAGCCCTTGAAGGCAGCCTCTATTTTATTTACTTTTCACAGCAGGGGAGAGCAAGCTCATGTAGACCATATAGATAGCATTGTGATCACGCCCGTGGCTAGTGGCAGACACTGCACTAATTGGCTAAAATGCAAGTCAATAGATAACTAAAAGTCATGTGATTACGGGCGGTCAGAAGATGCTTAGATACAAGTTAGTCACAGAAGTAAAAAGTGTATTAATATAACAGTGTTGGTTATGCAAAACTGGGGAATGGGTAATAAAGGGATTATCTATATTTTTAAACAACAAAAATTCTGGTATTGACTGTCCCTTTAATCTAGGCTCTCTAAAGCCAAATGGCAGACATCCCAACTCTCCCTGAAGTTCAGGGAGTCTCCCTGATTGTAATAGCGACTCCCTGATGCCAGCAAATGGAATGCAATCTCCCTGAAACTCCAAGTACCATGATCCAATGTGGCCCAAATCCAGAAAAGTGTTTCTTTAAGGAATTCCTTTAGTTGCTGGGACGTTATAGAACCCTCAAAGCATGCATCAGTAACCAAAAAGTCCCCACTTATTCTAATAAAATAAAAACACAAATACTACCTTATTTACTGCACGTAAATTAACTTTGTATTCTAAAATATTTAAGCATTCAACAAGCGTACGATCACTGGAAAATAGGTTTGGTGTATGTGGTTGTGCAATAAAGCTACTTTTTTTAATGTGACTTTAGTGGGAAGCTACTTTTAATGATAAGTCTCTATCTTATTTAGGGTTTCAAGGTGTGCAATATATAACTGGGAGGGGGGTAGCGGCGCAGTAGCGGGAGAAGCCACCTCCCTGAAATGGGTTTTTGCAGGTTGGGATGTCTGAAATGGTATGAATGAGGAATTGAACTTTGCTCCATTCTTAGGATGTTAAATATATACCCCTCTCCCCATGATCACATTGATTGTGCCAACATTGCTGTTGTTTAAAATTATTAAAATTATAAAAATATTCCATATAATGAATTAAATTTGGCAAAATATGGTATATTAATTTGTTATCTCATTGTGCTGTCATATGTAAAAGATTATAATGGGTTAAAATCTAAATAAGCCACACAAAGCCACAAGCGGTATAATGTATAAATATATATATATATTGTTTTATGCAAATAAATTGGATGTTTCAAATTCACCCGGGAAAAGAAGGCAGAGTCTCATGGATCAAAAGGGCATCAATTCACAGTGACGCCTTCAGACTAAGCCGGAAGAAGCCCCGTGCCTGTAGGGGTGAAACGTGCGTAGCAAGGCAGCTACACTTTATTGCAGCAGACAAACACCGGACAACCTGTAAACATCGCATCCAGGTGACATTACAAAGGATCCGTATACGTAGCAATTGTTACCCACATGGAACTGGTAAGCACAAGGTTTGCCTAATAGCAACTGCCCCCCCTTTGCCAATTCTAAGGTGAGTCACAGACTGAGCCCCAGTCACAGACAAACTGTTCGTCAGTTCATGAAATCTGGTGAGAGCAAAAAGTGTTGACAACCTACCCTGCCTATACCTAAGCTTCCACCTAACACCAGAGTGTGCATTTAATCTGGGGGAGACTGCTTTAACTGTTACCTTGTTTGCTTACTAACGGGGTTCTAAGATACATTAAGGACTACCCTCAACACCTCCCTATTTGTTCTGCTGTGATTTAAGTTTTTGATACTACTAAGGTGGCTTATTATTATTATTTTTTGAATGGTTTGCTTTTTGCAAATACTTTATTCTTTTTGATTTGCAATTATAGATCTGCAATAATATTAAATGGTGTGTTATAATGCAATCTTTATTGGTGTTTTCACAGATTTTTCTTTATATGACCTTCAATAGTTTGTGCCAGGTAAGGGTATACTTTTAAACCATCAGTGGAGGGTAAATATTTATTATTGCCTCCCCCTGTTGGTTTATTTCCTCTTTGTGTGAGATATATATTTATATATATATATATATATATATATATATATATATATATATATATATATATATATATATATATATATATATATATATATATATATATATATATATATATATTTTTATATATATTTATTTATATATATATATATATTTATATATATTTATTTATATATATATATATATATTTATATATATTTATTTAATATATATATATATATATTTATATATATTTATTTATATATATATATATATTTATATATATTTATTTATATATTTTTTTATATATATATATTTATATATATATTTATATATATTTATTTATATATATTTATTTATATATATATATATATATATATATATATATATATTTATATTTATATATATTTATTTATATTTATATTTATATATATTTTTTTATATATATATATTTATATATATTTATTTATATATATATATATTTATATATATTTATTTATATATATATATATTTATATTTATTTATATATATATTTATTTATATTTATATATATTTATTTATATATATATATATATTTATATATATATATATATATATATATATATATTTATATATATATATATATATATTTATATATATATATATATATATATATATATATATATATATATATTTATATATATATATATATATATTTATATATATATATATTTATATATTTATTGAGTCTTGCCTCAACTGTACATCCTCTTATGTCATTTATGTCCTAACTTGTATCCAATGTAACCTTCAATATGTGGGTCTCACCACGACAGATGTCAATACGAGGATAAGGAATCATCTTTCCTCCATTAAGACTGGTGAAGCAACCACACCCTTGGTGAAACATTTCAAAAACATACACAATAAAAATAACAACACACTAAGATGGCAAGCCATTGAATGGGTTAAACACCCTCCAAGAGGCGGTAATAGAGATGAGGCTTTGGGGAAACGCGAAATGTTTTGGATCTTCAGATTGCAAACACGCGTGCCCAAGGGCCTCAACTCAGAATATGACTTAATTAACTATTGGAAATAGATCAGGTCTATCATATCTTTGTCCACCTTTTGACTGATCGCACTTTCAGTCAACATTCAATACCAAATACAACTACAAATTTTAAATATAAATACTAAAATGTGTTATATTCATTCTCATACAGCATATACACGTACAGTCACATATGACTATTATTATGCTGAAATCTACACTCACGTCCCTCCATTCTAGTATTTATAATTAACATTTTCATTATTATTATTGTTTGTTTTTTGTTACTAACTAAAATAAGAAAGAGTTGTTTTGTATTGATTGACATTCTTCATTTATTTATCAGTTTATCCCCACTCATTTAACTGTGAATATCAGTTTCTAGAATAACAGTGTGTATGAACACTGTGCTGCATATAGGGATTGAGGGTGGATATCAACATGTGCATTGGATATTTTAATAAAGGAAAAGTTTTATTTTAGCTCTACACGGAATTGAGCCTTTTCAATTTGTTTATTATCATTTCCATGCATATGATATTCCATTCCATATGCAGAATATTGTCCATTTTACCAAGTTATATAGACTCGTAATTGTCCCAGTTTGACCATATACAAATGTATAAGCAATTGTATTGCTCCCCTTGCATTGCTCCCTTTGACTCGATTTATTTGATTCATATTTACATTGTATCACATAGCACTTAAGTTTAAAGGTTTATGTACATTACTTATGTAATTGTCTTTCTGGCTAAAATGTCTATAATTTAAGAATGCATCTTGTAACTAAGTAAATACGATGTGCAATGTATTCTATGCATCATTCTGGTAACTAACGGGTTAATTGTTTGATTACATACACTTAAAATGAAGGTTCATGATTGGTTTTTATGTGACCTATCACTGAACAGATGTCCCTTTAAATGCTTCACCACGCTTGCATTACATCACAGCTACGACTAACGCGCCATCAGGCCGAAACATGTTAGCCTAATGCTTTCGTGTGATATTTCTTTTTATGTGATATTTTTTATGGTTTGGTACCTCATTATGCTTTTACACAAGAGGAATTGAATAAAGACTTTTTGTGCTTTTAAATACCTTCGGTGGGATCAATAGTTCTCTTTATCGCTTGTCTAAATTCTGCACCAGGATTACCCTAGTGCGAGGAGAAGCTCGCAGATGTAGCCTACACCTGTTGACAAGCTGGATTCACCTATGCTGTTTGCTCGGTTACGACAGCAACCAAGTTGATAAACTTATTTATATATATTATATATATCATACTATATATATACTATATACTATATATATATCTATATATATATATTTATATATTTATATTTACTATATTTATATACTATATATAATATATAAATATA
This sequence comes from Bombina bombina, assembly GCF_027579735.1. Classification (NCBI taxonomy): domain Eukaryota; kingdom Metazoa; phylum Chordata; class Amphibia; order Anura; family Bombinatoridae; genus Bombina; species Bombina bombina. The sequence goes on from NC_069502.1 coordinate 417,331,666, forward strand.
TTTATATATATATATATATATATATATTTATATTTATATATATTTATATATATTTATATTTATATATTTATATATATATTAGAATAGAAAACAGCACTCTCTGGACTTAAATTCAAACAGATAGTTTAATAGGTAACGTTTCGGGGAATGCTCCCCTTCATCAGACCAACAACATACAAGTGAAGCCAACATTTAAACATACATAGACCCCTCCCCCTTGTGAAAAACCGCCAAAAATGGTTGTCATAGCAACCAGCCTTACAGTGTATAGTCAATACAAAAAGTCAAACAAAATATACATCACTGAACCCCAAAACTAAATAATCCTTATAGCTGGGCAGTTATAAATAGTGGAGCTAAACACATCCCTTCTCCAAGCCAATATTACTATATGGAACATAAGATAAACCATGGAGCATACCTGAGTAACAGGCTGTGTGGGCCTATTAAGTGCAACACAATCGGTAAATATTCATAGAGAATTGGCAGCACTACACAGAGTAATAGCGTAATCGAGAGATGGGTTACAAAACAGTGCATCAAACCCCATATTTCTATTATAAAAAATAATACAGGCTCAATAAGCATACTTCGTTATACAACATTTTTACAAAAAGTTCATTGCAGTGTTCTCTGTCTACAGTACCTTCAGTGATCATATATAACGCGTATAACAGATGCCATAGTAATCAAAATAAACTTTATACACCATCCTAATAGCTATAAATCTCCATATGTGCAAATACTAAGTAGCGATAGTGGAGATTGCCATACCTAATCGCAACAGTAGCAAAGCTGAGACATCGCGTGAGGCAGAGAAGTAAGCCACTACAGAATGTTACAGTCTGCACCGTATCCCTCATAATTAAAGAGGTGCGCATGCGTATCTCATCTGGGCGATCCGCCCCTAAGGCACCTATTGGCTGTAGAGGACAAGCCCCTCTATGTGTACACAATGTGACTCACGAGTACTGGCTTTAACTGTGAACCGGACCCAGCGTATGTATTTAAATTTAGACACACTTATGGAAAGATGTGAACAATATATGGAAAAAAGTATATTTAACCCCATAAGTTAATATGTACCTCCGATTGCTGGGTGCCTCAGTCCCTATTATGTGTATGCCCCAAACAATGAAAAAGTGAAGATCGATCACTATAAGAGTAATACTAGTATTCAGCTCCAGTGTCAATATTGTGATGGGCCCTAATGGGACCAAGCCCACTGGTGTCTACAGCCATAGTGTAAGAGGAGCAGGGAAACTTACGTATCATCATAGTTTGCTTAAAGATTATGCACAAGATATCCTGGTTCTGTTATATGTGATCCAGTGTAACGGTACATAGACACAGAACTAAAGGGAGTATTAATACAAATAGGCTAAACAGATATTGTGATATAAATGCCGACTGGATCGCATAGTGCAATATCTAGCATGGGGGGGTGAGGATAAAAATATGTACACGGAATAGTTAAGCACTGGCTTTCCATAGTCAATTGTCACTTGTGCCAACAAGGAGAGTACTACCCATATGGTAGGCAAGCAGGGATAGGGCAAGTATAGACGTAAGACAGGCATTAAGGGGGTGACCACTATTAAAAATATCCAATCAGATAAACACCAATGGGAGAGAGTCGTATATATCATATCCTATCATGAGAGATCATAGAAAACAATGCCAGTCTATACCCATATTCAGACCTCTTTTTGTAGAAGACGAGTGTCCCTATCACCCCCCCTAGGAAGAGGGGGTACATGATCAATGAGCTTGAATCTAAGGTCAGAAACAGAGTGACCCATTTCCATGAAATGTCTGGCCACCGGTTGGTCACTCTTCCCTTTTTCAATAGCAGTTCGAATCGCACTCCTATGGTTGGCCATTCTCTTTTTGATGTCGTCAGAGGTTTTACCAATATAAAAAAGTCCACAGCTGCAGTTCAACATATACACCACAAATTTCGTGGTGCATGTAAGATAGTGCTTAATCTTGTAGGTTGTATTGTTGTGTGGGTGTCTGAACTGCTTGCATTGCAACATAGAATTGCATGTTACACAACTAGGACATTTGTAAGATCCCCTCTTGGTAATTGGTGTTACTTTATTGTAGCTGTCAGTGGGGTCTGTTTTCATCAGAATGTCCTTTAGGTTCCTTCCCCTTTTGTATCCAATCCTAGGTGGTCCATAGTGCTGATAGGGTAATGATGGGTCAGTCTGGATGATCTCCCATTTTTCTTTTAAAGTTACCCCCAGTGTCCTTGTGCTGGGAGTGTATGACGTGATAAAGTTCATTCTCTTCTGGTTGTCACGTTTAGTAATCTCCATATTCACCTGTGACCTTGCTTCCTTTATAATGTTATTTTTGTATCCCCTGCTGTAAAATCTTGACTCCATTTCATTTAATTGTACCTCCTTCCTTTCAGCTGTAGTATTATTGCGGCAGACTCTCAGCATTTGTGCCCTGGGTATTGCTTTTATGAGCGATCTTGGATGATAGCTGGAGGCGTGTAACAGTGTATTCCTGTCAGTGGTCTTTTTAAACAGAGTAGTTCCAAGTCTATTGTCAACCTTAAAGATTCTTAGATCCAGGAAGTCCACTTCATTATAACTGGAAACCTCTTTAAGTTGGACCGGACCCCCTATTTCATTCAGGGAAATGACCCATTCGCCAAAGGATTCAATCGTTCCTCTCCAAATTACCACGATATCGTCAATATACCGCTTGTAAAAAAGTATCTGTGTGTTGTCATATACCTTGAATATGCTTTCTTCAACATACTCCATATACAGATTTGCAAATGCGGGGGCCATGTTCGAACCCATGGCTGTCCCCATGAGTTGCAGGTAGAATCTTCTCTCAAACTTAAAATAGTTCAATTTGAGACAAAGGGATAAAAGCTCAACAATAAAACTGGTTGGTGGTCCCACATATGGGCATTTATCAAGGCAATTGGTGATAATCTCCATCCCTTTCTCATGAGGTATAATGGTATACAGACTTGTGACGTCGAGGCTGGCAAGCACGTCACCTGGTTGTATGTCAGTCAGTGTAGAGAGGTCCGTGATAAGAGCAGAGGAGTCCCGTAGGTAGGACCGCATGTTCACCACTAGGGGTTGTAGTAGAGAGTCAACAAACTTTGCCAGGGGTTGCAGCAATGATCCCCGTGCTGAAACAATGGGGCGCCCAGGTGATTGTATTAGCTGTTTATGTATTTTTGGTAACGTATATAATATTGGTCTCACTGGGTGGTCTGTAGTCAACCAATCTTTAGTGGTTGAATCTATCCAATTTAAGCGTGCTGCATGTTCAATAACAGAGTCAATTTGTGTCTTATATTTAATGGTCGGATCACAGGGTAAAGGCATATAGGTAGAAGTGTCTGATAACTGTCTGTCAATTTCAGCTTTGTAATCCTGGTAGTCCTGTAGGACAACTGCACCCCCCTTGTCCGCTGGGCGTATGACTATAGTACAGTCATTCCTGAGGGTTTGTACAGCCTCCCAATCGTTTGCTGTCATGTTATTTCTGCTGGGCCCATGTTCCCCCTGTCTTAATATTTGTTGTACAATGCGAGTATAAGTTTTGATGCTTGCATTGGTTGTTGGGGGTTCAAACGTGCTGGGTTTCTTAAAAGGGTGTCTGTTATCCTCCAACTCTTTACCCTGGAAAAAAATCTCCCAATTTCAATTGTCTTTGGAAGCGCATAGTATCAATATATGCAGTGAAATCATCAGGTTTAGTTGTGGGTACAAAAGAGAGGCCCTTCATGAGTACTCTCCTCTCACCGTCATTCAGAATATGTTGGCTAAGATTGACAGTCACATCCTCCTCCTTCTGCGTGGTAACGGGGGTCTTCTTCCAAAAGCCGCCCCTGCGTGTATGTGGTCTTCGCCCCTTCCTCTGGAGCGGGTGGTAATGCCTAAAAAAGGCTGTGCATTGTGTTGATTCTCTGTCTCCAGTAGACGATCACTTGAGTATTCAGTGTCTGAGCCAGAGCTAGAATCCACAGTATTCAGTTGTCGGTGTGCATATGTTCTGAACCTCCTTTGTCTTCTTGGTTGGTATTGTGCTCTTTCAACAGGTCCGAGTGTCCACCGGTACACTTTCTTATCTTTATAGTCCTCCATAACATAACCCAGCTTTTTATTTTTAAAGGCAATTAGGGCATTGTTATATTCACGTAATTGGGTATTGATCTTTTCCATCCAATTTTCTGACTTATCTTGTGTTAGGATATGGCCTTTAACTTCCTCCAGAATACTGATATCTTCTTTTGTCTTCTGCATCTGGCTCCTAACGTCCTCCACCACTAGCAGAATTAAATCCAAGGAGCATTTGTTCAATATAGCCACCCATTTCCTGCAGAAATCAGAGTTTTGTCTGCCTATAGTGGGTACATTATTAATCCTAAAGCCCCTTGGTATCCGTCTTTTTCTGTGGTATTCTGACAGGTAGACGCCATGTAATTTAAGATCTACCTCCTTCTTCTTTAATTTGATCAGTGTGTTATACACAGTCATGGCATTTTCAGCTGGATCCTCCGGTAGAATGGTGTCAAACAGAATCCTTGCTGCATCCAAGTCACTCATGGATAGTGTTTCTGTACCTTCAACATCTGCTGGGATGGTCGCTGTGGCCTGTGTGGGTTCAATGTGTTCCATTGTTGCTTTAGTAGTGAACAAACACGTCACAAGTGAAACATCCACACCGTGGTGATGATATGAGATTAGAACACAAGTCCGGTAATACAACAGACTGAGGGATCCGAAGTACAATTCCCTGGTGGGTGCATCAGAATGGTGAATAATAAGCAAAATGAGTCAGTTGCACTCTCACAAACAATTTCTCCAAGGGCCAGGGTGCTAGAGTAGGTGATATGTAGTAGAATAGAAAACAGCACTCTCTGGACTTAAATTCAAACAGATAGTTTAATAGGTAACGTTTTGGGGAATGCTCCCCTTCATCAGACCAACAACATACAAGTGAAGCCAACATTTAAACATACATAGACCATTCCCCCTTGTGAAAAACCGCCAAAAATGGTTGTCATAGCAACCAGCCTTACAGTGTATAGTCAATACAAAAAGTCAAACAAAATATACATCACTGAACCCCAAAACTAAATAATCCTTATAGCTGGGCAGTTATAAATAGTGGAGCTAAACACATCCCTTCCCCAAGCCAATATTACTATATGGAACATAAGATAAACCATGGAGCATACCTGAGTAACAGGCTGTGTGGGCCTATTAAGTGCAGCACAATCAGTAAATATTCATAGAGAATTGGCAGCACTACACAGAGTAATAGCGTAATCGAGAGATGGGTTACAAAACAGTGCATCAAACCCCATATTTCTATTATCAAAAATAATACAGGCTCAATAAGCATACTTCGTTATACAACATTTGTACAAAAAGTTCATTGCAGTGTTCTCTGTCTACAGTACCTTCAGGGATCATATATAACGCGTATAACAGATGCCATAGTAATCAAAATAAACTGTATACACCATCCTAATAGCTATAAATCTCCATATGTGCAAATACTAAGTAGCGATAGTGGAGATTGCCATACCTAATCGCAACAGTAGCAAAGCTGAGACATCGCGTGAGGCAGAGAAGTAAGCCACTACAGAATGTTACAGTCTGCACCGTATCCCTCATAATTAAAGAGGTGCGCATGGGTATCTCATCTGGGCGATCCGCCCCTAGGGCACCTATTGGCTGTAGAGGACAAGCCCCTCTATGTGTACACAATGTGACTCACGAGTACTGGCTTTAACTGTGAACCGGACCCAGCGTATGTATTTAAATTTAGACACACTTATGGAAAGATGTGAACAATATATGGAAAAAAGTATATTTAACCCCATAAGTTAATATGTACCTCCGATTGCTGGGTGCCTCAGTCCCTATTATGTGTACGCCCCAAACAATGAAAAAGTGAAGATCGATCACTATAAGAGTAATACTAGTATTCAGCTCCAGTGTCAATATTGTGATGGGCCCTAATGGGACCAAGCCCACTGGTGTCTACAGCCATAGTGTAAGAGGAGCAGGGAAACTTACGTATCATCATAGTTTGCTTAAAGATTGTGCACAAGATATCCTGGTTCTGTTATATGTGATCCAGTGTAAGGGTACATAGACACAGAACTAAAGGGAGTATTAATACAAATAGGCTAAACAGATATTGTGATATAAATGCCGACTGGATCGCATAGTGCAATATCTAGCATGGGGGGGGTGAGGATAAAAATATGTACACGGAATAGTTAAGCACTGGCTTTCCATAGTCAATTGTCACTTGTGCCAACAAGGAGAGTACTACCCATATGGTAGGCAAGCAGGGATAGGGCAAGTATAGACGTAAGACAGGCATTAAGGGGGTGACCACTATTAAAAATATCCAATCAGATAAACACCAATGGGAGAGAGTCGTATATATCATATCCTATCATGAGAGATCATAGAAAACAATGCCAGTCTATACCCATATCCAGACCTCTGGGGTGTATGGTATCCAATTTGAAGATCCACTCCACTTCTTTTTGTAGAAGACGAGTGTACCTATCACCCCCCCCCTAGGAAGAGGGGGTACATGATCAATATTACTCTTATAGTGATCGATCTTCACTTTTTCATTGTTTGGAGCGTACACATAATAGGGACTGAGGCACCCAGCAATCGGAGGTACATATTAACTTATGGGGTTAAATATATTTTTTTCCATATATTGTTCACATCTTTCCATAAGTGTGTCTAAATTTAAATACATACGCTGGGTCCGGTTCACAGTTAAAGCCAGTACTCGTGAGTCACATTGTGTACACATAGAGGGGCTTGTCCTCTACAGCCAATAGGTTCCTTAGGGGCGGATCGCCGAGATGAGATACGCATGCGCACCTCTTTAATTATGAGGGATACGGTGCAGACTGTAACATTCTGTAGTGGCTTACTTCTCTGCCTCACGCGATGTCTCAGCTTTGCTACTGTTGCGATTAGGTATGGCAATCTCCACTATCGCTACTTAGTATTTGCACATATGGAGATTTATAGCTATTAGGATGGTGTATACAGTTTATTTTGATTACTATGGCATCTGTTATACGCGTTATATATGATCCCTGAAGGTACTGTAGACAGAGAACACTGCAATGAACTTTTTGTAAAAATGTTGTATAACGAAGTATGCTTATTGAGCCTGTATTATTTTTGATAATAGAAATATGGGGTTTGATGCACTGTTTTGTAACCCATCTCTCGATTACGCTATTACTCTGTGTAGTGCTGCCAATTCTCTATGAATATTTACTGATTGTGCTGCACTTAAAGGGACAGTCTACACAGAATGTTTATTGTTTTAAAAGATCGATAATCCCTTTATAACCCATTCCCCAGTTTTGCATAACCAACACAGTTATATTAATACACTTTTAACCTCTTTGATTATCTTGTATCTAAGCCTCTGCAAACTGCCCCTTTTTTCAGTTCTTTTGACAGACTTGCAGTCTAGCCAATCAGTGCCTGCTCCCAGATAGCTTCACGTGCATGAGCACAGTGTTATCTATATGAAATATGTGAACTAACACCCTCCAGTGTGAAAAACTGTTAAAATGCAATCTGAAAAGAGGTGGGCTTCAAGGTCTAAGAAATTAGCATATGAACCTCCTAGGTTAAGCTTTCAACTAAGAATACCAAGAGAACAAAGCAAAATTGGTGATAAAAGTAAATTGGAAAATTGTTTAATATGACATGCTCTATCTGAATCATGAAAGTTTATTTTGGCCTAGACTGTCCCTTTAATAGGCCCACACAGCCTGTTACTCAGGTATGCTCCATGGTTTATCTTATGTTCCATATAGTAATATTGGCTTGGAGAAGGGATGTGTTTAGCTCCACTATTTATAACTGCCCAGCTATAAGGATTATTTAGTTTTGGGGTTCAGTGATGTATATTTTGTTTGACTTTTTGTATTTACTATACACTGTAAGGCTGGTTGCTATGACAACCATTTTTGGCGGTTTTTCACAAGGGGGAGGGGTCTATGTATCTTTAAATGTTGGCTTCACTTGTATGTTGTTGGTCTGATGAAGGGGAGCATTCCCGGAAACGTTACCTATTAAACTATCTGTTTGAATTTAAGTCCAGAGAGTGCTGTTTTCTATTCTACTACATATCACCTACTCTAGCACCCTGGCCCTTGGAGAAATTGTTTGTGAGAGTGCAACTGACTCATTTTGCTTATTATTCACCATTCTGATGCACCCACCAGGGAATTTTACTTCGGATCCCTAACTCTGTTGTATTACCGGACTTGTGTTCTAATCTCATATCATCACCACGGTGTGGATGTTTCACTTGTGACGTGTTTGTTCACTACTAAAGCAACAATGGAACACATTGAACCCACACAGGCCACAGCGACCATCCCAGCAGATGTTGAAGGTGCAGAAACACTATCCATGAGTGACTTGGATGCAGCAAGGATTCTGTTTGACACCATTCTACCGGAGGATCCAGCTGAAAATGCCATGACTGTGTATAACCAACTGATCAAATTAAAGAAGAAGGAGGTAGATCTTAAATTACATGGCGTCTACCTGTCAGAATACCACAGAAAAAGACTGATACCAAGGGGCTTTAGGATTAATAATGTACCCACTATAGGCAGACAAAACTCTGATTTCTGCAGGAAATGGGTGGCTATATTGAACAAATGCTCCTTGGATTTAATTCTGCTAGTGGTGGAGGAAGTTAGGAGCCAAATGCAGAAGACAAAAGAAGATATCAGTATTCTGGAGGAAGTTAAAGGCCATATCCTAACACAAGATAAGTCAGAAAATTGGATGGAAAAGATCAATACCCAATTACGTGAATATAACAATGCCCTAATTGCCTTTAAAAATAAAAAGCTGGGTTATGTTATGGAGGACTATAAAGATAAGAAAGTGTACCGGTGGACACTCGGACCTGTTGAAAGAGCACAATACCAACCAAGAAGACAAAGGAGGTTCAGAACATATGCACACCGACAACTGAATACTGTGGATTCTAGCTCTGGCTCAGACACTGAATACTCAAGTGATCGTCTACAGGAGACAGAGAATCAACACAATGCATAGCCTTTTTTAGGCATTACCACCCGCTCCATAGGAAGGGGCGAAGACCACATACACGCAGGGGCGGCTTTTGGAAGAAGACCCCCGTTACCACGCAGAAGGAGGAGGATGTGACTGTCAATCTTAGCCAACATATTCTGAATGACAGTGAGAGGAGAGTACTCATGAAGGGCCTCTCTTTTGTACCCACAACTAAACCTGATGATTTCACTGCATATATTGATACTATGCGCTTCCAAAGACAATTGAAATTGGGAGATTTTTTCCAGGGTAAAGAGTTGGAGGATAACAGACACCCTTTTAAGAAACCCAGCACGTTTGAACCCCCAACAACCAATGCAAGCATCAAAACTTATACTCGCATTGTACAACAAAGATTAAGACAGGGGGAACATGGGCCCAGCAGAAATAACATGACAGCAAACGATTGGGAGGCTGTACAAACCCTCAGGAATGACTGTACTATAGTCATACGCCCAGCGGACAAGGGTGGTGCAGTTGTCCTGCAGGACTACCAGGATTACAAAGCTGAAATTGACAGACAGTTATCGGACACTTCTACCTATATGCCTTTACCCTGTGATCCGACCATTAAATATAAGACACAAATTGACTCTGTTATTGAACATGCAGCACGCTTAAATTGGATAGATTCAACCACTAAAGATTGGTTGACTACAGACCACCCAGTGAGACCAATATTATGTACGTTACCAAAAATACACAAACAGCTAATACAACCACCTGGGCGCCCCATTGTTTCAGCACGGGGATCATTGCTGCAACCCCTGGCAAAGTTTGTTGACTCTCTACTACAACCCCTAGTGGTGAACATGCGGTCCTACCTATGGGACTCCTCTGCTCTTATCACGGACCTCTCTACACTGACTGACATACAACCAGGTGACGTGCTTGCCAGCCTCGACGTCACAAGTCTGTATACCATTATACCTCATGAGAAAGGGATGGAGATTATCACCAATTGCCTTGATAAATGCCCATATGTGGGACCACCAACCAGTTTTATTGTTGAGCTTTTATCCCTTTGTCTCAAATTGAACTATTTTAAGTTTGAGAGAAGATTCTACCTGCAACTCATGGGGACAGCCATGGGTTCGAACATGGCCCCCGCATTTGCAAATCTGTATATGGAGTATGTTGAAGAAAGCATATTCAAGGTATATGACAACACACAGATACTTTTTTACAAGCAGTATATTGACGATATCGTGGTAATTTGGAGAGGAACGATTGAATCCTTTGGCGAATGGGTCATTTCCCTGAATGAAATAGGGGGTCCGGTCCAACTTAAAGAGGTTTCCAGTTATAATGAAGTGGACTTCCTGGATCTAAGAATCTTTAAGGTTGACAATAGACTTGGAACTACTCTGTTTAAAAAGACCACTGACAGGAATACACTGTTACACGCCTCCAGCTATCATCCAAGATCGCTCATAAAAGCAATACCCAGGGCACAAATGCTGAGAGTCTGCCGCAATAATACTACAGCTGAAAGGAAGGAGGTACAATTAAATGAAATGGAGTCAAGATTTTACAGCAGGGGATACAAAAATAATATTATAAAGGAAGCAAGGTCACAGGTGAATATGGAGATTACTAAACGTGACAACCAGAAGAGAATGAACTTTATCACGTCATACACTCCCAGCACAAGGACACTGGGGGTAACTTTAAAAGAAAAATGGGAGATCATCCAGACTGACCCATCATTACCCTATCAGCACTATGGACCACCTAGGATTGGATACAAAAGGGGAAGGAACCTAAAGGACATTCTGATGAAAACAGACCCCACTGACAGCTACAATAAAGTAACACCAATTACCAAGAGGGGATCTTACAAATGTCCTAGTTGTGTAACATGCAATTCTATGTTGCAATGCAAGCAGTTCAGACACCCACACAACAATACAACCTACAAGATTAAGCACTATCTTACATGCACCACGAAATTTGTGGTGTATATGTTGAACTGCAGCTGTGGACTTTTTTATATCGGTAAAACCTCTGACGACATCAAAAAGAGAATGGCCAACCATAGGAGTGCGATTCGAACTGCTATTGAAAAAGGGAAGAGTGACCAACCGGTGGCCAGACATTTCATGGAAATGGGTCACTCTGTTTCTGACCTTAGATTCAAGCTCATTGATCATGTACCCCCTCTTCCTAGGGGGGGTGATAGGGACACTCGTCTTCTACAAAAAGAAGCGGAGTGGATCTTCAAATTGGATACCATACACCCCAGAGGTCTGAATATGGGTATAGACTGGCATTGTTTTCTATGATCTCTCATGATAGGATATGATATATACGACTCTCTCCCATTGGTGTTTATCTGATTGGATATTTTTAATAGTGGTCACCCCCTTAATGCCTGTCTTACGTCTATACTTGCCCTATCCCTGCTTGCCTACCATATGGGTAGTACTCTCCTTGTTGGCACAAGTGACAATTGACTATGGAAAGCCAGTGCTTAACTATTCCGTGTACATATTTTTATCCTCACCCCCCCATGCTAGATATTGCACTATGCGATCCAGTCGGCATTTATATCACAATATCTGTTTAGCCTATTTGTATTAATACTCCCTTTAGTTCTGTGTCTATGTACCGTTACACTGGATCACATATAACAGAACCAGGATATCTTGTGCATAATCTTTAAGCAAACTCTGATGATACGTAAGTTTCCCTGCTCCTCTTACACTATGGGTGTAGACACCAGTGGGCTTGGTCCCATTTGGGCCCATCACAATATTGACACTGGAGCTGAATACTAGTATTACTCTTATAGTGATCGATCTTCACTTTTTCATTGTTTGGGGCGTACACATAATAGGGACTGAGGCACCCAGCAATCGGAGGTACATATTAACTTATGGGGTTAAATATACTTTTTTCCATATATTGTTCACATCTTTCCATAAGTGTGTCTAAATTTAAATACATACGCTGGGTCCGGTTCACAGTTAAAGCCAGTACTCGTGAGTCACATTGTGTACACATAGAGGGGCTTGTCTTCTACAGCCAATAGGTTCCTTAGGGGCGGATCGCCGAGATGAGATACGCATGCGCACCTCTTTAATTATGAGGGATACGGTGCAGACTGTAACATTCTGTAGTGGCTTACTTCTCTGCCTCACGCAATGTCTCAGCTTTGCTACTGTTGCGATTAGGTATGGCAATCTCCACTATCGCTACTTAGTATTTGCACATATGGAGATTTATAGCTATTAGGATGGTGTATACAGTTTATTTTGATTACTATGGCATCTGTTATACGCGTTATATATGAAGGTACTGTAGACAGAGAACACTGCAATGAACTTTTTGTAAAAATGTTGTATAACGAAGTATGCTTATTGAGCCTGTATTATTTTTGATAATAGAAATATGGGGTTTGATGCACTGTTTTGTAACCCATCTCTCGATTACGCTATTACTCTGTGTTATGCTGCCAATTCTCTATGAATATTTACTGATTGTGCTGCACTTAATAGGCCCACACAGCCTGTTACTCAGGTATGCTCCATGGTTTATCTTATGTTCCATATAGTAATATTGGCTTGGAGAAGGGATGTGTTTAGCTCCACTATTTATAACTGCCCAGCTATAAGGATTATTTAGTTTTGGGGTTCAGTGATGTATATTTTGTTTGACTTTTTGTATTTACTATACACTGTAAGGCTGGTTGCTATGACAACCATTTTTGGCGGTTTTTCACAAGGGGGAGGGGTCTATGTATGTTTAAATGTTGGCTTCATTTATATGTTGTTGGTCTGATGAAGGGGAGCATTCCCCGAAACGTTACCTATTAAACTATCTGTTTGAATTTAAGTCCAGAGAGTGCTGTTTTCTATTCTACTACATATCATCTACTCTAGCACCCTGGCCCTTGGAGAAATTGTTTGTGAGAGTGCAACTGACTCATTTTATATATATATATATATATATATATATATATATATATATATATATATATATATATATATATATATATATATATATATATATATATATATATATATATATGTCCCAGAGCTCCGCACTCACTGTAATAAATAAGCAGTATATGCCCGGGGTGCATCCAAAATAAATATGTATATAAGAAAAGGAGACGCACTCGCCGGGTCTTAATGAATGATGTATTTAATCCACCAGTGACGTTTCGGGGTAGTAAGCCCCGTCCTCAGACCAATAAAATATATACAAACAATGCTGACTTATATTACCTTACCCTCCACCAAGATTCCATGCCGGAAGTGTCCACGGCGTTCCCCCTGCGCCACTGCACAGAACCGGGGGTAGTCATGGCAACCGGAATCAACAATACTCACAATCAGACATCAGACACCGGGTCCTACGGTCACGCCCATCTGCACTGTAAGTGCCAAAGGAAGCCGTAAGAGCCGGATAGCATTATACAGGGCTAGTTACAATTCTGTTGGAAGGAAATAACAACAATACATTATTCGAAACATTTTGCAATAGTATCCTAAGATCAAAATATTCAATATCTCAGGCTATTTGTAAGCTGACTAAAGGTTATATATCTAATACAACACAAGGATATGTGTAATCTAGAGATAAATCTAGAGATAAGCCATCAAATAATCATCAACGATTTTTTAACAGATTTTTAAACAGTGTTTATAGGAAACAGTGCCAATCTAAATTTACATTTAGCCCATTTGGCGTTATAGTATTCAATGTATATATATATATATAATGTATGTCAGTATATTTATAAGAATCTTAGTAGTGCTCTCCAAATAATATGTCAGTCTATGGCAGGGTTATAATACAATATATTTAATAATTATCCTTTAAAAATAAACCCTCAATCAATATGCATCTACTAGAAACCATAAAATTAATATGAATACCTGAATTCTTTTTATTAGTAAATATCTATGAACACATTGAAATATATTTGTAATACCAGAATATGAATCAATATTATATGCGTTTAAAAACTATTCAAATATGCTATGCAAAATTCATAAAAGTCTACCTTATTCACAATAGAAATTTCACCCAGTTAACACAATGAGACTTAAGATCTTTAACTACTAACATCCAAACAATACAATTCTAACAGTGCTTAGTAAACAATAGGACAATATATATATACTCAGCTATTTAGCTGCAATTGATTCTAATACAATTCTGATTAGGATACTAAAAGTACATATATTCTTAATGTGAATAGTTACTTAAATGTCTATTTATTTAAACTGGAACAAATTCTTATTTACTTATAATTAAAACCAATTCTAAGATATATATATATATATATATATATATATATATATATATATATATATATATATATATATATATTTTCCATATTTTGCACAGATTAATTATTTAGCATGCGAGAGACACACTTAACTTTATATATAGGACTATGAACACAGTTAAAATACTGAGTGCACCTTTAAATCTCTTTACTATAAATTGACTATATTTCTACCAATAACCTTTGTTACAAATATTAAAAATTAGGACAATTATACTTCACCAATTTGAACCAATTCGTAGTGGTCTTTATATCATCTCATTTGAAGGAAAGTTATTGCATAGCAAGGTAAGTTTTCAGCTTCTTGCTTAGTGAAATGTTCCCAAGTATGGCCGCCAAATATCAAATCACCAGTATCCAGCAAGTCACACAAAAAAACTGTCTCCTTGTTTGCATTTCTATTCCTTTTATCTAATCATTGATGATCTTTTTCGTTCACGCCCACGTGCTTGTTCCTTCTCATTGGCTACTTTTGGGGAATGCTCCCCATTGGTTCAGTATATATTGTCGCTATGGAAACACATCTTTTAACAGTTAAGTCCCTTGACTGTCATACTGGATTCTGGCC
>NC_069502.1:417351681-417411681 GCF_027579735.1 Bombina bombina
TGTACTATTTTTCCTCAGGGAGAACTTATCAGTCTGGATTCCCAAGATGAATGAAGAGATCCTTTTGTCTCCCATGAGGTTGATGATCTTAGCAGATGTTACTAAGATCCATTCTGGTTCCCACAGAGTTCTAAAGGTAGTGCAAGAGAAATCTTCAGTGTGGAGACCGGTGTCATGCTACACGCAGCATTGAGGTATGTTCAGTCTTTTATTTTCTGAGGAGACTGGTTAGATCAGAAATGGCTGACATTATTCCCTGTGGGAAGGGGTAAGCAGTAAACATATAGGGACTATGGGTTACTGAACTTACTGGTGCATACATACTAATTATTACTTTGGTTATGTAAGGTTATTAAGGGCTTGTAAACAAAACAAAGCAGGGCAGCTGCACTCAAACTCAGGTACTTATTATAAGAAAAACAGGTGCTACCTAGAGAATTAAATTTTTAACAAACATAGCAAGAAAGTGGATTCCCCAAAATAAGGGGTTTCCAAAGGTCTAGGCTTAAACCAGCACAACCGTTAATAATAAAAACTCAAGAAACATAAGTGTCAAAAAGTAAAAATATCCTTTAATAAATCACACAATTCACAAACATACCACATTCATACATGGGATCCCAGTAAATAAAAGTCAATGGGCTGAGAGCAAACTTCTGGTGCACCAGGGCGAACTGGATAGATATACGTTAACCAGTGGTATTAAATATTTGTAATCCACAAAGGAGATAGTTCCATATCTTTAAAGTCCCCAAAGTGCCACTCAGCCGAACTAGCCGGACCAAACCCTCGACCCAGAACCATGATCAAATCACCTTCAAAGCATACCTTAGAAGCCATGCGTGTATATGTTATTCACAGGTGCAGAGGCTGTCATATCCTTCTTAACAACAATTGGTAAACAGTACTACCTGTGTCCGTAGCGTCAACGGCAAAGTCTTCAATGCTTAAGTGGAGCGCGGTCTTACAGGGCAGGTCGGGGCTAGCCGGATCCAATGCTGCGGTAAGCAAAAAAGCTGCAAAGCACCGACGAGTCTGGACGCTCGTTTCACTCCTTCACATAGTGCAGCGTGAGCACCCGGAAAAAGCAATCAATAAGATCTTGGGTGAGGCTAGTAATAAAGAAATACTTAACAACAAAGAATTCAGATACATAGGAATACAGTATCCTATAACACCTGTCTTTTACTACCTCCCCAAGATCCACAAGTCACTCCACCGACCACCAGGAAGACCGATCATTTCAGGTATTGGGTCATTAATGAGTAACTTATCAGAATATCTAGATAAGAACCTCCAGAAATATGTTGTGGCTCTACCTTCATATATACGTGATTCAACGCAGGTATTGAATATCCTGGACAACATCACATGGGAAGAGGGATACTTACTTGTCACCTGCGATGTAACCTCCCTCTACACGAGCATTCCACACGAGGGAGGTATAGAGGCGGTGAGCTACTTTCTCAATAAAGATACATCTTTACCAGAAGCACAAAAGAAGTTTATCCTAGATGGGATAACCCATATCTTAACACATAATTATTTTTTCCACAATGGGACGTTCTATAGGCAGCTATGCGGTACAGCGATGGGGACCAGGTTCGCGCCCAGCTATGCCAATTTATACATGGGCAAATGGGAACATATATTCTGGGACTCATGCCCGGCGGGCGCGGACCTGGTCTCCTATCACCGCTATATAGATGATATCCTAATGATAGAAGATTTGGAACATACCATCCGTGTAATGAATAACAACACACAGAATCTGCAATTTACACATGAAATTAGCAGTTTAGAAATCACATTCTTAGACTTGAAGATCACAGTCATAGATGGTAAATAGGAAACTTCCACCTATTTCAAACCCGTGGATTGCAATAACTACATCCATATCAACAGCTGCCATCATAGCAAATGGAAACAAAATATTCTGAAGGGCCAATTGCTCAGGCTTAAGAAGAATTGTTCAGATCAGGAACAATGGGAGAAACAAGCTGAGATTCTGAAGACACGATTCCTAGACAGAGGATATGAGGAAGACGCCTTAAATAGGAACATCGAAGAGGTTAGAAAAAGGGACCGAAAGGAACTCCTGAGATACAAGGAAAAAGAAGATAAAACCAAGACCAATAGTGACAATAAATCCATAGATGTCGCATTCATAACCCAATATACTGAGAATAGAAATCTCATAGAGAAAATAATTGAGAAGAACTGGCATCTATTAAAGAATGACGACACTATAGGAGAGATATTGGCGAAGAAACCCAAATTCATTTATAGGAGATCGGATAATCTGAAGAGTATACTTTCCCCCAGCATCCCACGTTCACAGACAATAAACGTAAAAGATGTTTTTGGCAGAAAGGTCAAAGGTTTCTTTCCTTGCATTAGCTGTAAAGCATGCAAGAGAGGCCTAAAGATTAAGACATTTCATTCACACAATTCGAGAATGGAACATCAAATCAAAGATTTGATAAGATGTACCAGTAAGGGGGTCATCTATATAGTCCAATGTAGTTGCGGACTACAATACATAGGAAAAACCTCAAGATTTTTGAGAGATAGAATCCGCGAACATATCCTACAGATAGAGCATGGCAACACAGAAATGGCCATGTATAGACACTTTACCACATATCATAAAAGCAATCTGAAGGACCTAAGTTACTATGGGATACAGTTAGTAAAACCAAATTGGAGGGGTGGTGACTATGATAAGAAACTAGTAATTTCAGAATCCAGATGGATTTTTGAACTTGACTGCCTCTACCCTAAGGGTCTTAATAACAAAGAGGACCTGTCACACTTACTCAATATTAAGTAGAAGCACCCACCTAGACCTTACATAGTTCCCAACCAATTGACAGAACCATCACATCAGACGAAACCCCTATTAACTAGCATATCTGACTAACCATACAATATCTTTGACAGCTGTAAGATTTCGATTGTAAGGTTCTATCATAGACAACATCCAATAAGCTATTCAGAAAGCTGACCTAGATAGAATACTAAGTGGAACAAGTATTTTAGTAAACCCCACCACATTATAGGTGGTATATCCTAATTTTATTTCTCACTATAGTGCCCAAAACTAACAGTTTTTATATCCATATTTGATATATTATATTTCATCTTTTTATATCCTTATATATATATAAATTTTCATCATTTTTATACTATATAAATATATATTGGGTGGGAAGTACAGTTAACACCGATCTCCATAATTAGATCACTGATATGTACAATATCAGCTGTAGTATACACCTCTGTCTAACAATCTGGATCCTATTCATATGACATGTCCTACATTTATTTAATGGTACAACAAGTAGGTTGCACCAAAAACTCTGACATCTTGGACTAACATATATCAGAAAACAACTTATAGTGAGATTTTAATAAAATTAAAACCTGTAAGATATCCCAAATCAATGACACATCATTTTTATAATGAAAACTTACTTTGTCGCTTTTTAAACTGTTTATGTATAACCCCTAAGCTCTTACGATAGGACGTATTTAGCCAATACCCCTAAACAAACATTGAACATCCACACGTTTTCTCCACCTTATTATGATGTCATATAATGAATACCCCTAAACAAACATCGAACATCCACATGTTTTTCCCCCTCATTATGATGTCATACAACGAATACACAGGAAGGTCATATCTGTGCATTGAGACGCTAAACGGAAGTAAACAATATAGCTACTTCCGGTTTTTGCGGTTAAAGAGGACTTCCGGTTTTGACGATAACCGGAAGTAAACAAAGCACAACATCCGGTCTGAACTAATAACATCTAAGCTCACTTTTATCTAAATAACCTCTTATAAATAGCGGTTATTACATATTTAAAGTTTACATAGAAGGGTTAGCATTGGATTTTATTTGATCATTAACAAATCCCCTCTTTCTCTTTAACAGAATACCGACTTTAAAATTAACATAGATAGACCTTTAAGGTCAGAACAGCACATCCGGTTTCCTAATCAGATTCGGGTGAGAGGACCAATTTTGGCGCAATTTTGCCCGTTTTTTGGCGCCAATAGCCTATTGTTAGATGTATAAAGGGAATATTATTATCACCATATATCAGTCTTGAGAAAGGCCCTGCAAGTGAGCCGAAACGCGTTGGCTTATTTGGTGAGATACTTTTCATATATGTAACTATTTGAATACAGTACTGCTCTATGTTGTATATTTTCTTTTTTCCACAGGATTTAAGAATAACTTCTTTTTATTTTGATCACCTCCAAGTTTTTTTTATCACTGTTTTAGTTTGGATCCATCACATCACAGCAATTGAACAAGTGTGAATTTGATTTTTGCCTTTTCTGGTTTTTGGTTTTTGATCATTGATCTTATATTTAGTTTTTTATATTTTTTCACCTGGATTTGATTTCACCACCCCATCACATTAACACTAACATTTTGGATTATTTGGAATAATAATTTTTTTGAATTTTTTTGAACATTTGGACACTATTGGAACTTTGTATTTGGGACTCCTCATGATGCAATAATTCTATTTGCATTTATTTTTTGTTAATTTCACACCACCCTATTTAGGGTTGCCTTCATATTGCACGTTGTTACAATTTTATATCCATATGCACTTCAGTATCTTTTAGAGTAGTATTTCTTGTGCCATATTTATTATTTATTGTTTTTAATCTGTTTTTACTATAACAGACCAGTGTGACCGATATTAGATTTGTATCCACTGTCCGAACTTTTATTAATTGTTTTAATTTTTGTATGTAATTGTCTTTTACATGGATCCATGTCTAACTTGTATAACTTGTATTTAGTTTACCTTTTAATGTAATTTGTAATAAATTAACCATTTATGCACATATAATTCCTAATTAAATGTACCCTAATCTTCACCCAAATTTCATTGGTCCTCCTCGGTTTTTGTACTACCCTTTATACAAGTAACTCAATATATCTGTTTATTTGGGTTACTTCATTATTAAGACCTAGCCTTCACATAGGCGCTCCTTCCTATAACCATTTAAACACGCATCTGTTCTCTATGGGTAACTAGGGACCCATTGGTTCTAGGAGCTATAGGTCGATTTCAGTTAGCGCTGTTGGATAACTCCCCTCATCTGATGTCCTTGATAGACACCTGACTGTGGGCAGATGACCAGGAACTGCTACGTAAGAGAGACTCAGTGGAGGATGGTTGAGAGGGGGCAAGGAGGACAGCAGTGGTTGACGTGGCTGAAGATGCTGGAGCAGGAGGAGGAGGGCGGCTTTCAGTTTGTGTGCTGCTTCTACTCATGTGTTCTTCCCATCAGCATTTGTGATGGGAGACCATGTGCCTTCGCAAAGCAGTTGTACCTAGGTGGGTGTTGGACTTCCCATGACTCAGTTTCTTTTGGCACAGGTTGCAAATGGCATCGCTGTTGTCAGAGGCAGACACACACAAAAAATGCCACACTGCTGAGCTCTGCGATGACGGCATTCTGGTGGTGGCAACAGCATGCGTTGATGGGCGTCAGCGTGCTGTCTGGCTGACCCCGGGTGCCGATGCATGCTGTCTGACTGTGCCACTAGCTCCTTGCGACGACCTCCCCCTGCTTCCAACCCGTCTCCTCCTCCTCCTCTCTGTCTCCCCATCTGAACTTTCCCCCTCTTCTTCTTCTCTTCTAGCAGGCACCCACGTGACATCCACCGACACATCATCATCAACCGCTTCACTTGTATCTGACACATCAAGAAAGGAAGCAGCGGGTACAACATCATCATCATCATCACACCGTACCTCCATGTCTGTAATGCTACCTGACTGAGACATATCACTGTTATCTACATCCTCTGTCAATGATGGTTGCGCATCACTCATTTCTTCAAACTGATGTGTCAATAACTCCTGTGACAGATCAAGTGAAGCGGCTGTGGTGCTAGTGTTGGTGGTGGCGACAGGCGGGCGAGTGGCACTGGTCACTTGAGACGTGCCCAAAGCACAGCTGGACGTAGATGGTGTGTCAAGGTTAGGAGGACTAGGAGCGGAAGCTGTAGAAGATTGGGTGTCCTGTGTTAGCCATTCAACTAGGTCCTCCTCAGAACTTTTCTGGTCCCCCCTGGCACCCTGCGTCTGAACAATGTGCATATTTGTAGGGTCTAAAGGAATCACAGCACCACGACCACGACGGAACCTGTGGGGTGGCCTGCCTCTGCCTGTCATTTTTTTTAAAATGGACACTTACAATACTATTACACAAATTATGAGTGGTGGCACTGGGCAAGTGGGCACAGTATACGCTATGAGACTGACAACAAAAAAAAGACTGATGTTTCAAAGTCAAAAATGTTTATTTTTTAAATATTAGAAGTACTGTGACAACAAATATGATTGTTGGCACTAGTTGGCAAATGGGCCTGTCTGGCATACACGCTTGGGAGTAAGGCAACTGCAATTAGATTAAACTAGCTGAGTCATGCTTCTTAGTCCAAAAATAGTTTTTACCAAAAATTGACAATACTGTTAGAACAAATATGATTGGTGACACTAGTTGGAAACGGCAAGTGGGCCTGGCACACACGCTGGCAGGCAGGCAACTGCAATTCAATGGCACTAGGAGACTGAAGATTCACAGTCAAAAAAGTTATGATTTAAATTTTTTTCAATACTGTTACAAGAAATATGATTGGTGGCAGTAGTTGGCTAGTGGGCCTGGCACACACGCTAGCAGGCAGGAGGAAAGTGCAATTCAATGGCACGAGCAAACTGATGATTCACAATCTAACAATTTTTAATTTTAAATATTAACAATACTGTTACAACAAATATGATTGGTGTAACTAGTTGGCAAGTGGGCCTGGCACACAGGCTGGCAGGCAGGAGGTAACTGCAATTCAATGGCACTAGGAGACTGAAGATTCACAGTCAAAAAAGTTATGATTTAAAAATTTTTCAATACAGTTACAAGAAATATGATTGTTGGCACTAGTTGGCTAGTGGGCCTGGCACACACGCTGGCTTGCAGGAGGAAACTGCAATTCAATTGCACGAGCAAACTGATGATTCACAATCTAACAATTTTTTTATTTTAAATATTAACAATACTGTTACAACAAATATGATTGGTGTAACTAGTTGGCAAGTCGGCCTGGCACACAGGCTGGCAGGCAGGAGGAAACTGCAATTCAATGGCACTAGGAGACTGAAGATTCACATTCAAAAAAGTTATGATCTACAATTTTTTCAATACTGTTACAAGAAATACGATAGGTGGCACTAATTGGCTAGTGGGCCTGGCACACAAGCTGGCAGGCAGGAGGAAAGTGCAATTCAATGGCACGAGCAAACTGATGATTCACAATCTAACAATTTTTAATTTTGAATATTAACTTTACTGTTACAACAAATATGATTGGTGTAACTAGTTGGCAAGTGGGCCTGGCACACAGGCTGGCAGGCAGGAGGTAACTGCAATTCAATGGCACTAGGAAACTGAAGATTCACAGTCCAAAAAGTTATGATTTAAAAAATTTTAAATACACTTACAAGAAATATGATTGGTGGCACTAATTGGCTAGTGGGCCTGGCACACAGGCTGGCAGGCAGGAGGAAAGTGCAATTCAATGGCACGAGCAAACTGATGATTCACAATCTAACAATTTTTAATTTTAAATATTAACAATACTGTTACAACAAATATGATTGGTGTAACTAGTTGGCAAGTGGGCCTGGCACACAGGCTGGCAGGCAGGAGGTAACTGCAATTCAATGGCACTAGGAGACTGAAGATTCGCAGTCAAAAAAGTTATGATTTAAATTGTTTTCAATACTGTTACAAGAAATATGATTGGTGGCACTAGTTGGCTAGTGGGCCTGGCACACACGCTGGCAGGCAGGAGGAAAGTGCAATTCAATGGCACGAGCAAACTGATGATTCACAATCTAACAATTTTTAATTTTAAATATTTACAATACTGTTACAACAAATATGATTGGTGTAACTAGTTGGCAAGTGGGCCTGGCACACAGGCTGGCAGGCAGGAGGTAACTGCAATTCAATGGCACTAGGAGACTGAAGATTCACAGTCAAAAAAGTTATGATTTAAAAAAAATTCAATACAGTCACAAGAAATATGATTGTTTGCACTAGTTGGCTAGTGAGCCTGGCACACACGCTGACAGGAAGGAGGAAACTGCAATTCAATGGCACTAGCAAACTGGTGATTCACAATCTAACCATTTTTTTATTTTAAATATTAACAATACTGTTACAACAATTATGATTGGTGTAACTAGTTGGCAAGTGGGCCTGGCACACAGGCTGGCAGGCAGGAGGAAACTGCAATTCAATGTCACTAGGAGACTGAAGATTCATAGTCAAAAAAGTTATGATTTACAATTTTTTCAATACTGTTACAAGAAATATGATAGGTGGCACTAATTGGCTAGTGGGCCTGGCACACAGGCTGGCAGGCAGGAGGAAAGTGCAATTCAATGGCACGAGCAAACTGAGGATTCACAATCTAACAATTTTTAATTTTAAATATTAACAATACTGTTACAACAATTATGATTGGTGTAACTAGTTGGCAAGTTGGCCTGGCACACAGGCTGGCAGGCAGGAGGAAACTGCAATTCAATGGCACTAGGAGACTGAAGATTCACAGTCCAAAAAGTTATGATTTAAAAAAATTAAATACACTTACAAGAAATATGATTGTTGGCACTAGTTGGCTAGTGGGCCTGGCACACACGTTGGCAGGCAGGAGGAAACTGCAATTCAATGGCACGAGCAAACTGATGATTCACAATCTAACAATTTTTTATTTTAAATATTAACAATACTGTTACAACAAATATGATTGGTGTAACTAGTTGGCAAGTGGGCCTGGCACACAGGCTGGCAGGCAGGAGGTAACTGCAATTCAATGGCACTAGGAGACTGAAGATTCACAGTCAAAAAAGTTATGATTTAATTTTTTTTCAATACAGTCACAAGAAATATGATTGTTGGCACTAGTTGGCTAGTGGGCCTGGCACACACGATGGCAGGAAGGAGGAAACTGCAATTCAATGGCACTAGCAAACTGGTGATTCACAATCTAACAAATTTTTATTTTAAATATTAACAATACTGTTACAACAAATATGATTGGTGTAACTAGTTGGCAAGTGGGCCTGGCACACAGGCTGGCAGGCAGGAGGAAACTGCAATTCAATGGCACTAGGAGACTGAAGATTCACAGTCAAAAAAGTGATGATTTAAACTTTTTTCAATTCTGTTACAAGAAATATGATTGGTGGCACTAATTGGCTAGTGGGCCTGGCATACAGGCTGACAGGCAGGAGGAAAGTGCAATTCAATGGCACTAGGAGACTGAAGATTCACAGTCAAATAAATTATGATTTACATTTTTTTCTATACTGTTACAAGAAATATGATTGGTGGCCCTAGTGGCTAGTGGGCCTGGCACACACACTGGCAGGCAGGAGGAAACTGCAATTCAATGGCACGAGCAAACTGATGATTCACAATCTAACAATTTTTAATTTTAAATATTAACAATACTGTTACAACAAATATGATTGGTGTAACTAGTTGGCAAGTTGGCCTGGCACACAGGCTGGCAGGCAGGAGGTAACTGCAATTCAATGGCACTAGGAGACTGCAGATTCACAGTCAAAAAAGTTATGTTTAAATTTTTTTCAATACAGTCACAAGAAATATGATTTTTGGCACTAGTTGGCTAGTGGGCCTGGCACACACGCTGGCAGGCAGGAGGAAACTGCAATTCAATGGCACTAGCAAACTGGTGATTCACAATCTAACAATTTTTTTATTTTAAATATTAACAATACTGTTACAACAATTATGATTGGTGTAACTAGTTGGCAAGTGGGCCTGGCACACAGGCTGGCAGGCAGGAGGAAACTGCAATTCAATGGCACTAGGAGACTGAAGATTCGCAGTCAAAAAAGTGATGATTTTCAATTTTTTAAATACTGTTACAAGAAATATGATTGGTGGCACTAATTGGCTAGTGTGCCTGGCACACAGGCTGGCAGGCAGGAAGAAAGTGCAATTCAATGGCACGAGCAAACTGATGATTCACAATCTAACAATTTTTAATTTTAAATATTAACAATACTGTTACAACAACTATGATTGGTGTAACTAGTTGGCAAGTGGGCCTGGCACACAGGCTGGCACTAGTGGTGGCAGGCTGGCCTGTGAACTAATATTAAATAACACTCGAAGAGTGATGTAAAAGGTTTTTTTTTACAACATTTAATGTTATTTTACAACAGATAGGAGTGGTGGACTGGCACTGAGGATGGAAGTAGGCACAGTATATGCTGGCAGCCTGACACACAGGCTGGCACTAATGGCAGCCTGGCAACTAAAATTTAATAACACTAGAAGAGGACTGATGTTAAAAAACATTTTACATAAAATTTACACTAATGTTGTTACACCAGATATAAGTGGTGGAAAAAAATAATTAATCTGTGTAACACTATATGATGTGGGCCAGAAACACGCAGGCCTGATTGAAAAATAAATTAAATTACACTAGCAAAATGATTTAATTTTTTTTTTTTTTTAACTTTAAAATAATGTAAAGCAGATATGAGTCGTGGCTGGTAGGTAGGGCAGCAATTTACCACAGTATGCTGTGTAAGTGAGAAACACACAGGCCTGATAGAAAATTAAATTAGATTACATTAGCAAAATAATTTAAAAGTTTTTCTTTTAAATTTAAAATAATGTTAAGCAGATATGAGCGGTGGCACTGGCTGGCTGCTACGCAGGGCAGCAATTAACAACAGTATGCTCTGTAAGTCAGATACACATAGGCCTGATAGAAAATAAAATTAGATTACACTAGAAAAATGATTTAAAGATTTTTTTTTTTAATTTAAAGAAAAAGGTTAAGCACATATGAGTCGTGGCTGATAGCCTTGGAAGGGCAGCAATTAAAAACAGTAGGCTCTGTAAGTCAGATACACACAGGCCTGATAGAAAATAAAATTAGATTACACTAGCAAAATGATTTAAAGATTTTTTTGGGGGAATTTAAAAAAAGGTTAAACACATATGAGTCATGGCTGATAGACTAGGGAGGGCAGCAATTAAACACAGTATGCTCTGTAAGTCAGCAAAACACACAGGCCTGATAGAAAATGAAATTAGATTACACTAGCAAAATTATTTAAAAGTTTTTTAAAAAAATTTAAAATAAGGTTAAGCAGATATGAGTGGTGGCTGGCACAGAGCAATTAACCAAAAAAAATGAAGTATATGCTGTGTGAGCCTGAGAGACACAGGCCTGATAGCAAATGAAATTAGATTACACTAGCAAAATGATTTAAAAAATTTTGTTGGTTAAATTTAAACTAATGTTGTTAGGCAGATATCAGTGGTGGCACTAATCACAGCATATGCTGTGAGCCTCAACACAGGCTGAAATCCAGGCAAATGCAAATAAAAATACAAAGGAAAAAAAAAAAAAACGACTGAAGTTATAGCCCTAAAAAGGGCTTTTTGGGGTGCTGTCCTTGCAGCAGAGATGAGAAGAGTCCTTCAGGACTGTAGTGGACACTAAATACACTAGCCTAGCTATCTATTTCCCTATAATATCAGCAGAACACAATAGGTCCTCTCTCTAACAAAGCAAAATCGTTATGAGTCTAAAATGGCTGCTGCCAAGAAGCTTGGAGGGTCTGTGAGGGAGTGTCTGATGCTGATTGGCTCTGTGTCAGAAGGCTGTGACATACAGGGTCCTCAATGATGACACATATGGGGCGGATCGAACATCGCATATGTTCGCCCGCATCGGTGAACGCGAACAAGCTATGTTCGCCGGGAACTGTTCTCCAGCGAACAGTTTGCGACATCACTACTTGCTATGCGGGTTAGTGATTCCCCCCCCCCCCGTATTGTTATACATTTATATTTTTGGGATACATTTTGTGCAAGTCTATCCGTAATGATGTGTGCCTGCACCCTATGAGGTCTTATTAGTACTTAGGACTTGAGTTACACGTATGATGTTGGGCATAGATCTTTGGCACTTCATACATTTATGGTGCTTATGTGATACATATCAGCTATTATATGACATATCATTTTCGAATTAGATACATTGCAGCAGCATAGTTATGTATAGTTTGTCTTTTTTGTCTTTATTGTGTACACTGTCCACTCTGTATATGGGATACATTTCCTATTTATATCGATGTAAAATTTTGTATATATACATATATATTTATTTATGTTTTTGTACAACAAGTGTTGGTTGCCCTGGCAACCGTTTTGTCGCATTTTTTGCACATTGGGGGAGGATCTTAGAGGGTATAAATGTTTGTAATTCACTATTGGTTTGTTGGTCTGATGAAGGGGAGCTGTCCCCGAAACGTCACTTAATTAAAGCTATTTTTTGCTTTGCTCAAGAGCAGTGCTGTCTTCTATTACGTATGTATGTATGTATATGAAATACAAAAAGGGAGAAATGGTACAGGATTTTGACAAATCCTGAAAAAAGCAAGGGAAGTCAGCACTCTTTTATCAAAAAAACAGTAATTCAAACATAATCAAAAGGACAAACATAGTCAAAGGGAAAATTGCACTGTGAGTGAGAAAAATCCTATATACAAATGCACACATTAAAAACAAAACATATGCGCACAAAGCTGGCCAGCCATTACCAATTCATATGAAACCATATACTAATGCTAAATATACAGAATTAATCTTAATAAATAGTATATGTAGCAAAAATCATGTCCTGAACACCTAAAGGGATTGTTCAAGTGGCAACATATAGTAAATATCAAGTTCGTCAGAAGTAAGGCTTAATGTATGTTGTATCCCAAATTTAACAAAGAGGATAATGGATAAGAAAACCCTCAAATTTGTTGCAAAATGTTTCAGTTTGTACGCAACTCAGTAGTGAGAAGCAAACCTGCAAACGCAGAAACAGGCAGCAAGGATTGCTACCGTTATTCACTTTGATCGCAAGCAAACCCATAAAGAGAAATGGAAGTTCTTATTACCGTCTCCTAAGCTGGTTTGTAAGGCAGCTTATATGTAGGGGTCACCGCTTGTGTGGTTCTCACTCCTCCAGACTTTATTACCAAGCGCTTAGTCCAGCGCAAACCTCCCACTCTGGGCTTGATGTAGTCAGAGGTCAGTGATCAGCTGATAATAAACAGGACCCCAACAAGAGTTAATGAGGTAGTCCAGATGTGCCCGCTCGGCACTCTGTTACCATTTTTTATCCTTCAAGAGGTGTCTTTATCTTTCCATCAGCTCTCCCTCAGGGGTCAGATGTCACAGCACCTCTAGGACCGGAATACGACTCACTCTCTCCAGATAGTTCTTATTGCGGGTTATGCTTTGTGATTCCGGGTTAAGTTACCCTCAATATTGCTCTCACCAAGTGTGTGTTTTTTTTGAATACCAAATGTTGTAAGTACATGGCAGCAAGATCATGCAACATAGTTGGGAGCTCGCCTACACATGTTTCACCCCCATATTGCTCCAAACAGGGGCTTTGTCAGTCCTTTTTTAACTATATATATATATATATATATATATATATATATGTGTGTGTGTGTGTGCAGTGGGGCAAAAAAGTATTTAGTCAGCCACCAATTGTACAAGTTCTCCCACTTAAGAAGATGAGAGAGGCCTGTAATTTTCATCATAGGAATACCTCCACTACGAGACACAAAATGTGGAAACAAATCCAGACAATCACATTGTCTGATTTGGAAAGAATTTATTTGCAAATTATGGTGGAAAATAAGTATTTGGTCAATATCAAAAGTTCATCTCAATACTTTGTTATATATCCTTTGTTGGCAATGACAGAGGTCAAACGTTTTCTTTAAGTCTTCACAAGGTTGTCACACACTGTTGCTGGTATGTTGGCCCATTCCTGCATGCAGATCTCCTCTAGAGCAGTGATGTTTTGGGGCTGTCGCTGGGCAGCACGGACTTTCAACTCCCTCCAAAGGTTTTCTATGGGTTTGAGATCTGGAGACTGGCTAGGCCACTCCAGGACCTTGAAATGGTTCTTACAAAGCCACTCCTTCATTACCCGGGCGCTGTGTTTGGGATCATTGTCATGCTGAAAGACCCAGCCACGTTTCATCTTCAATGCCCTTGCTGATGGAAGGAGGTTTGCACTCAAAATCTCACGATACATGGCCCCATTCATTCTTTCATGTACACGGATCAATCATCCTGTTCCCTTTGCAGAGAAACAGCCCCAAAGCATGATTTTGCCACCCCCATGCTTCACAGTAGGTATGGTGTTCTTTGGTTGCAACTCAGCATTCTCTCTCCTCCAAACACGACGAGTTGTGTTTCTACCAAACAGTTCTACTTTGGTTTCATCTGACCATATGACATTCTCCCAATCCGCTTCTGGATCATCCAAATGCTCTCTAGCATACTTCAGACGGGCCCGGACATGTACTGGCTTAAGCAGGGGGACACGTCTGGCACAGCAGGATCTGAGTCCCTGGCGGCGTTGTGTGTTACTGATGATAGCCTTTGTTATGTTGGTCTCAGCTCTCTGCAGGTCATTCACTAGGTCCCCCCGTGTGGTTCTGGGATGTTTGCTCACCGTTCTTGAGATCATTTTGACCCCACGGGGTGAGATCTTGCATGGAGCCCCAGATCGAGGGAGATTATCAGTGGTCTTGTATGTCTTCCATTTTCTAATTATTGCTCCCACAGTTGATTTCTTCACACCAAGCTGCTTGCCTATTGCAGATTCAGTCTTCCGAGCCTGGTGCAGGTCTACAATTTTGATTCTGGTGTCCTTCGACAGCTCTTTGGTCTTCACCATAGTGGAGTTTGGAGTGTGACTGTTTGAGGTTGTGGACAGGTGTCTTTTATACTGATAACAAGTTCAAACACTTGCCATTAATACAGGTAATGAGTGGAGGACAGAGGGGCCTCTTAAAGAAGAAGGTCAGGTCTGTGAGAGCCAGAAATAATGCTTGTTTGTAGGTGACCAAATACTTATTTTCCACCATAATATGCAAATAAATTCTTTCCATATCAGACAATGTGATTGTCTGGATTTGTTTGCACATTTTGTCTCTCATAGTTGAGGTATACCTATGATGAAAATTACAGGCCTCTCTCATCTTCTTAAGTGGGAGAACATGCACAATTGGTGACTGACTAAATACTTTTTTGCCCCACTGTATGTGTGTGTGTATATATATATATATATATGTATATATATATATATATATGTGTGTGTGTGTATGTATATATATATATATATATATATATATATGTGTGTGTGTATATATATATATATATATATATATATATATTTCTTTCATGTAATTGGCAAGAGTCCATGAGCTAGTGACATATGGGATATACAATCCTACCAGGAGGGGCAAAGTTTCCCGAACCTCAAAATGCCTACAAATACACCCCTCACCACACCCACAAATCAGTTTTATAAACTTTGCCTCCTATGGAGGTGGTGAAGTAAGTTTGTGCTAGATTTCTACGTTGATATGCGCTTCTCAGCATGTTGAAGCCCGGTTCCTCTCAGAGTACAGTGAATGTCAGAGGGATGTGAAGGGAGTATCACCTATTGAATACAATGGTCTTCCTAACGGGGATCTATTTCATAGGTTCTCTGTTATTGGTCGTAGAGATTCATCTCCTACCTCCCTTTTCATATACTCTTATATACCATTACCTCTACTGATTTTCGTTTCAGTACTGGTTTGGCTATCTGCTATATGTGGATGGGTGTCTTTTGCTAAGTATGTCTCATTTACTTAAGACACTCTCAGCTATGGTTTGGCACTTTATATATAAAGTTCTAAATATATGTTTGTACTTATATTTGCCATGCTTCAGGTTTATCAGTATATTTCCTTTTTGCAGACTGTCAGTTTCATATCTGGGAAATGCTTTAAAAAAATGTTCTTACCTGAGGTTTTCAAATTGATTCTTTCTAAATTGCGGGCTGTATTAGGCTCACAAGAGTGCAAAATGCTATAATTTATTGCGTCATTCTTGGCGCAAGACTTTTTTGGCGTGAAAATTACGTTTGTTGACGCAAATTCATCATTTCCGGCGTCTTAGTTGCCGCAGAGTTTTTCACGAGGTTGCGTCATCTATGACGCTCGAGTTTCGTTCCGGACGTTTTTGGCGCCATAAAATGTTTTTCAATTTGTGGTGCGTCATACTTGGCGCTAAACATTTTTTCATTATTTAAGACCTCATTCCTTTTGCCTCTGGTCTTTTTTTCTATGTCAGAGGCCTATTCTGTTTGCATTTTTTCCCATTCCTGAAACTGTCATATAAGGAAATTGATAATTTTGCTTTATATGTTGTTTTTTCTTTTACATACTGCAAGATGTTTCAATCTGATCCTGTCTCAGAATCTACTACTGGAATCCTGCTGCCTGATATCGGTTCTACCAAAGCTAAGTGCATTTGTTGTAAACTTGTGGTAACTGTTCCTCCAGCTGTGGTTTGTAATAGTTGTCATGATAAACTTTTACATGCAGAGAATGTTTCCATCAGTAATAGTTCATTACATGTTGCTGGTCCATCAACATCTAATGCTCAGGATATTCCTGTAAATTTAAGAGAATTTATTTCTGATTCCATTCAGAAGGCTTTGTCTGCCATTCCGCCTTCTAATAAACGTAAAAGGTCTTTTAAAACTTCTCATAGAGTTGATGAATTTTCTAATGACTGACAACATACTGATTTATCTATCTCTGATGAGGATCTGTCTGATTCAGAGGATCCCGCCTCAGATATTGACACTGACAAATCCTCTTATTTATTTAAAATGGAGTATATTTGTTCTTTATTAAAAGAAGTGTTGATTGCATTAGATATGGAGGAGACTAGTCCTCTTGATACTAAAACTAGTAAACGTTTAAATTCGTTTTATAAACCTCATGTAGTTGTTCCAGAGGGTTTTCCAGTTCCTGATGCTATTTCAGATATGATTTCAAAGGAATGGAATAGACTGGGTACTTCTTTTACTCCTTCTTCGAGGTTTAACAAATTGTATCCTTTACCTACTGATAGATTGGAGTTTTGGGAAAAGATCCCCAAAGTTGATGGGGCCATCTCTACTCTTGCTAAACGTACTACTATTCCTACAGAAGATAGTACTTCTTTTAAAGATCCTTTAGATAGGAAGCTTGAATCTTATCTAAGGAAAGCTTATTTATGTTCAGGCCATCTTTTTAGGCCTGCTATTTCTTTGGCTGATGTTGCAGCTGCCTCAACTTTTTGGTTGGAAACTTTAGCACAAACAAGTATCAGATCATAATGTGTATAGCATTGTTAAATTAATTCAACATGCTAATAATTTCATTTGTGATGCTATTTTTGATATCATCAGAATTGATGTTAGATATATGTCTTTAGCTATTTTAGCTAGAAGAGCTTTATGGCTCAAATCTTGGAATGCTGATATGATTTCTAAATCGACATTGCTAACTCTTTCTTTCCAAGGTAATAAATTATTTGGTTCTCAGTTGGATTCTATAATTTCAACTGTCACTGGGGGGGAAGGGAGCTTATTTGCCTCAGGATAAAAAATATAAGGGTAAATTTAAAGCTTCTAACCATTTTCGTTCCTTTCGACAAAATAAGCAACAAAAACCTAATCCTTCCCCTAAGGAATCTGTCTCCAATTGGAAGCCTTCCTCTATCTGGAATAAATCCAAGCCATTTAAAAGATCTAAACCAGTCCCCAAGTCCGCATGAAAGTGCGGCCCTCATGCCAGCTCAGCTGGTAGGGGGCAGATTAAAATATTTCAAGGATGTTTGGATAAATTCAGTCCAAAATCATTGGATTCAGAACATTGTCTCTCAGGGGTACAGAATAGGTTTCATAGTAAGACCGCCTGTGAGAAGTTTCTTTCTCTCACGCATTCCAGTGAAACCAGAAAAAGCAGAGAAAGTGTGTTTCAGACCTGGAGTTATCTGGAGTAATCGTGCCAGTTCCTTTTCAGGAACAGGGTCTGGGGTTTTATTCAAATCTGTTCATTGTCCCAAAGAAAGAAAATTCATTCAGACCAGTTCTGGATCTAAAAGTCTTGAATGGTTATGTAAGAGTACCAACATTCAAAATGGTGACTATAAGGACTATTCTGCCTTTTGTTCAGCAAGGGCATTATGTCCACAATAGACTTACAGGATGCATATCTTCATATTCCGATTCATGCAGATCACTATCAGTTCCTGAGATTCTCTTTTCTAGACAAGCATTACCAATTTGTTGCTCTTCCTTTTTGCTTAGCGACAGCTCCAAGAATCTTTTCAAAGGTTCTCGGTGCCCTACTCTCTGTAATCAGAGAGCGGGGTATTGCGGTGTTTCCTTATTTGGACGATATCTTGGTACTTGCTCAGTCTTTACGTTCTGCAGAATCTCACACAAATCAACTAGTGTTGTTTCTTCAAAGACATGGTTGGAGGATCAATTTACCAAAAAGTTCTTTGATTCCTCAGACAAGGGTAACCTTTTTAGGTTTCCAGATAGATTCAGTACCCATGACTTTGTCTCAAACAGACAAGAGATGTCTGAAATTGGTTGCAGCCTGTCGGAACCTTCAGTCTCAGTCATTCCCTTCAGTAGCTATGTGCATGGAGGTTTTAGGTCTCATGACTGCAGCATCGGACGCGATCCCTTTGCTCGTTTTCACCTCTTCAGCTTTGTATGCTGAACCAATGGTGCAGGGATTATACAAGGATATCACAATTAATAACCTTAAATCCCAATGTTCGACTATCTCTGACTTGGTGGTTATATCACCACCATATAGTTCAAGGGGCCTCTTTTGTTCATGCAACCTGGACTGTGATAACAACAGATGCGAGTCTTTCAGGCTGGGGAGCTGTCTGGGGATCTCTGACAGCACAAGGGGTTTGGAAATCTCAAGAGGCGAGATTACCAATCAATATTTGGGAACTCTGTGCGATTCTCAGAGCTCTTCAGTTTTGGCCTCTATTGAAGAGAGAGCCGTTTATTTGTTTTCAGACAGACAATGTCACAACTGTGGCGTATGTCAATCATCAGGGTGGGACTCACAGTACTCAGGCTATGAAAGAAGTATCCCGGATACTTGTTTGGGCAGAATCCAGCTCCTGTCTAATTTCTGCGGTCCATATCCCAGGTATAGACAATTGGGAAGCGGATTATCTCAGTCGTCAAACTTTACATCCGGGAGAGTGGTCTCTTCACCCAGATGTGTTTTTTCAAATTGTTCAGATGTGGGGGCTTCCAGAAATAGATCTGATGGCCTCAAAATTGGAATGTACATTGACACTCTGTCTACAGTTAAAGGGACAGTCTACCACAGAATTGTTATTGTTTTAAAAGATAGATAATCCCTTTATTACCCATTCCCCAGTTTTGCATAACCAACACAGTTATATTAATATTTTACCTCTGTGATTACCTTGTATCTAGGAACCTTCTTCCAGCCCCCTGATCACATGACTGTGACTGTATATTATCTATTGTCTTAAATTTAGCATTGTGTTGTGCTAAATCTTAAATAACCCACTGTGCCTGAACACAGTGTTATCTATATGGCCCATGTGTACTTTCTGTCTCTTTGTGTTGAAAAGAGATTTAAAAAGCATGTGATAAGAGGCAGCCCTCAAAGGCTTAGAAATTAGCATATGAGCCTACCTATGTTTAGTTTAAACTAAGAATACCAAGAGAAAAAGCAAATTTGATGATAAAAGTAAATTGGAAAGTTGATTAAAATTAAAAGTCCTATCTGAATAATGAAAGTTTAATTTATACTAGACTGTCCCTTTAAGCATGGTGGTAGCTCGGTGATGCCCTTGGGCTGCTTTGCATCCTCTGGCACTGGAAACCTAGAGCGTGTGGAAGGCAAGATGGATTCATTGAAGTATCGGGAAATCCTAGGAGAAAACGTCATGCCATCTGTGAGAAATCTGAAGCTTGGGCGTCATTGGGCCTTCCAACGGAACAATGATTCCAAGCATACCTCAAATTCCACCAAGGCTTGGTTGCAGAAGAAGTCCTGGAAGATTCTACAGTGGCCATACATAAATTTGCAAGGCAGCTAATTGGTCTTCTTTGCATACTTTCACAAAATTCTACCATTTTGATGTTTTTGCTTCCTCTGAGGCAGCTTTTGGTGGAAAGGTCCTTCAGGCTGTTGTTTCTGTGTACATGTAGTGAGGAAAAAACAAACAATGGGTCCCAAAGTGTAAGTCCACTCGTTTATTGGATCCGGGCCTTAAAGTACATTAAGGAGCTCCCTTTGTCTGACGCGTTTCGTACATGCACTTCATCAGAGACAATGCCCTCTCCTGCACTGGAGCCTTAAATAGGATGCATGAGCCAATGAGTATCGGGTATCATCAATTATTTTGCTAATGATTACATGCCTGATTGGCTAATACTTTTAATTTAAGGTCATGAGGTTAGTGTCTACTAACTTGAGATAAATGCGTATGTTATATCCGAAATTATCAATTTAGTTATAAAAACATACCTATTGATACGTAAGCTCCATTGGAGGAAGGGGACTACAAATAAAGATAATGACTTAAGAGATAAACAATGACATATAATGAAATGAAATTCAATAAATTGAAATACACAAATAGAGGTACTTCTTCAATCTCATTTGGAAAAGATATAGATCTGAGGATATACTAAAGTAAAATTAAAAATAAAAATGATAAAATAAACTTAAAAATAATGAATAAAAAAAATTTGTAAGGTAAAACATGAATTAAGAATAAATATGGGAATAAAAAATAAGAATAAATATAATAATGAAAATAAATGAGAAATAAAAAGTAAATATCAATAGCATCTAATAACCTTTGGTTGATAAAATAATTATCGAGGAGTCTTATTCTGTGCACAAACTGAGCAGGAGACAACATACACAGCAACATCAGAATGAAGACCTGGCCACCAGAATTGTCGAGTGACAGACCAAATCATTTGGTTCTTGCCTGGGTGACCTGGGGCTTTAGGATAGTGGTAAGTTTGCAAAAGTTTAGTTCGAAGATTCTCAGGAACAAAACACTTACCACTAGGTTTCTCAGGAGGTGCATTGGTTTTTGCAGCCAGGATCTCCTCCCCCAAGGGAGAAGTCAAATTAGTATGTATGGTAGGCAAAATATGATCAGGAGGTATAACTGGAGTCCGTACAGACTCCTCCTTGGACAGAGGTGAAAATTGTCGAGAGAGGGAATTAGCCCTAACATTCTTACTACCAGGCAGGTAGGAGACCACATAATTAAAACGAGACAAAAATAGCGCCCATCTGGCCTGTCGGAGCGACAAACATTTTGCTTCAGATAGATAAGTTAAATTCTTGTGATCAGTAAGAATGAGCACTGGTACACTAGTACCCTCGAGAAGATACCTCCGTTCCTTGAGTGCCAAAATTATGGCCATTAATTCCCTGTCCCCAATTTCAGAATTGCACTCCGCTGGAGACAATTTCTTAGAGAAGAAACCGCACGGATGCAAGGAACCGTCAGGCGTAGGACATTGAGACAAGAGGGCACCTACTCCAGTCTTAGACACATAGACCTCAAGAACAAAAGGCAGGGCAGGGTTAGGATGAGCCAGAACTGGAGCGGCAGCAAAGGCAGTCTTAAGACTATCAAAGGCCTTAATGGCAGTAGGTGACCAATGGAGTGGATCATTCTCTTTACGGGTCATGTCTGTGATAGGTTTGACCAAGGAAGAAAAGTTTTTAATACACTTTCTATAGTAATTGGCGAGCCCCAAAAAACGTTGAATAGACCGAAGACCAACTGGGCGAGGCCACTGCAGAACTGCAGACAACTTGTCAGGATCCATGGAGAACCCTGCAACGGAGATAACATAACCTAGGAAGGTCACTTGAGTCTCATGTAACTCACATTTCTCGAGTTTACAAAACAGGCCGTTCTCACGTAGTCTCTGAAGAACCCGTGTAACATCAGAACGATGAGCCTCAAGCGTGGGTGAGTGTATGAGGATGTCGTCAACATACACCACAACACACTGTTGCAATATATCTTGTAGGACATCATTAATAAATTCCTGGAAAACAGCAGGAGCATTACATAGGCCAAAGGGCATTACAAGATACTCATAATGCCCGTTCCTGGTGTTAAATGCTGTTTTCCATTCGTGGCCCTCCTTGATCCTAACGAGATTGTACGCTCCTCTCAAATCAAGTTTAGAAAAGACCATAGCTCCCTTGAGGAGGTCAAAGAGTTCCGTAATGAGCGGAATAGGGTAAGCATTCTTAATGGTAAGACGATTAAGACCCCAATAATCAATGCATGGTCTTAACTCACCACCCTTTTTCTTCACAAAGAAGAAGCCAGCCCCTGCAGGAGGGCAGGATTTGCAGATTATCCCCCCTCGACAGAGCATTGGCAACATACTCCTCCATAGCACAATTCTCTGCAACAAACAGAGGGTAAACCCGGCCCCTGAGGAGGAATGGCTCAGGGTTGCAGGTTTATGGCACAATTGTAAGACCGGTGAGGAGGCAGCGTACCGGCATGCACCTTGTCAAAAACGTCTAGAAACTCTCGATACTCCTCTGGCAAATGAAATACCAAAGAAATGCACAAGACTTTAACTGGTTTCCAAAGGCAAGTGGAAATACATTGCAGAGACCATGACAAAATTTCAGACCTGCGCCAGTCGAGACTGGGATTGTGCTTTTGGAGCCAGGGATAACCCAGAACAACTGGAAAATGCGGAGAGTTTATCACCTGGAACTAGAGGGTTTCAAAATAGAGAGCCCCAACAGACATGGATAATGGAGCGGTCTCGTGAGTAACGAGTGCGGGCTGAAGGGGCCTGCCATCAATGGCCTCAATAGCAAGCAGAACGGATCGAGGCAAATCAGGAATGGAGTGCTTTGATGCAAAAGCACTGTCAATGAAATAGCCCGCAGCACCAGATTCAACAAGAGCCTGGGTGACTATGGAGGAGTCCACCCATGAAAGGACAACCATGACCAAAGGTTTCTCCTTTAGCGGTTCCGTGTGACGAGGATAAACCACCCAAGGTCTGCCCCCGACAGGACCTTAGGTGTGAGCTTTTTTCTGGCTGTGTAGGACAAGACTTCAAAAGGTGGCCCTGTAACCCACAATAGAGGCAGAGCCCCTCCCTCCTCCTAAAGGCCCTCTACACCACGGAGAGATGCATGAATCCCAACTGCATCGGCTCAACAGTACCTGGTGAATCGGGACCAGGAGGCATGGGAGGAGAGGGAGGCATGGGTGGGAACGAACACGTAGGGGACTATGGAACAGGAGACTTCCGCAAGCGCTCCTTGAAAGAGGGCCTCTCTCTGAGTTTGATGTCAATTAGGATAAAAAAGACACCAAAGCCTCGAGATCCTCTGGTAAATCTCTGGCAGCAACTTCGTCTTTAATCGCATCAGAGAGCCCATGAAAGAAGGCGGCAACAAGGGCTTCATTGTTCCAACCTACCTCTGCGGCAAGCGTACAGAACTCAATGGCATACTGAGAAACAGATCTCGTACCTTGCTGAATGGACATGAGTCATTTAGCAGTAGAGGAGGAGCGAGCCAGAACATCAAATACCCTTCGAAAGGAGGCCACAAATTCAGGGTAATTTAAAATCACAGGTTTATTAGTCTCCCACAAGGGATTAGCCCAGGCAAGAGCTGTGTCAGAGAGTAACGAGATGAGAAATCCCACCTTAGCTCTGTCAGAGGGAAACGCCTGAGGTAACATCTCAAAGTAAATGCCCACCTGGTTCAAAAACCCTCTGCACTGAATAGGATCACCTCCATATCGCTGAGGTAAAGGTGCAGAACCGGACATGCTCCTGGTAGGAATAGGTGCAGCAGCGGAAACAGGATCAGCCATAACTTGCGGAACACTTTGG
The DNA here is from genome assembly GCF_027579735.1 of Bombina bombina. Taxonomy (NCBI): domain Eukaryota; kingdom Metazoa; phylum Chordata; class Amphibia; order Anura; family Bombinatoridae; genus Bombina; species Bombina bombina. The sequence goes on from NC_069502.1 coordinate 417,375,615, forward strand.
TCCAAATGTGCAGTGCGAGTCAGCAGGGTTTGCAGGGCTAGTACAAATTCATCCAAGCGGTGATCCTGTTCATCCATCCTGGAAATGATGGTAGGTAAATGTGGATTATTAGCACCATCAGGATTCATGGCCCTTGCGTAATGTCAGGGTGCCAGGAATCCGACTGAGACGAGAAGTGCAAAATCAATGTCAGGGTGCCAGGAATCAGACTGCAAAAATAATCACACCTTTAGTAATAGCAAAAAATAATAAAAAGTTTATAAGTCAAATAACAAGCCAGGAGTCAAAACCAGAGCTGGTAGTCAGATGAGCCAGAATCAGGAACAAGGAGAACAGCAGAGTCAGGAACAAGGAGAACAGCAGAGTCAGGAACAATCCAGGGATCAGGAGGGATGTCAGACAGCCAGGTAATACACAGGAACTCTCACAAACAGGTCTGAGACAATGCAAGGGCAAAGCATACTGAACAGAGGACCTTTAAATAATAAAGTGATGACATCACAATTCTGAGACTGCAACCTGTCTCACATGGATGATGTACACTAGTCTGGCCATTAAAGGGCATGCAGGAAATGAGCAGCATCACACACTATGCACCAGAGTCAGCAAGAGAGGTGAGTAAAATGGCTGCCAGCAGCACATGGCAAACAAAGCAGGGAAAAAACTCTGACAGAACCCTCGAGAGGCCAGTCACACAGGGTGGTCTCGCCTTACCAAATCTCATCACATACTATAACGCCGCCAGACTTTCACACTTATTAGGATGGAACAATACAGAACAACATCCAGGATGGCTCCTAGTAGAGTCTTCACTACTACCCCCCACTATAGCTCCCTCCGACCTTCTTAGGATCCCTGCCCATCACAAGCGAGACCTGAGCAACATACACCCAATATTTAAACATGCCTTTCAGTTCTGGGATAAAAAAAGACATAACCCAGCCATATCCCCTCATCCATCACCTGCACTCACTCTTCCTAGCGCACTGTTTTGTCTACCGGACTCCCATACTGAGTCATGGAGTCAACGACAGATCCTTCTAGTGACAAATTTCTATGACATGACACATGGCTCTCTCACCCTGACCTATGAACAACATTTCAAATCGCCCCCGAATCTCAGATTTGAGGCATATAGCCTGGGCACGCAATTACGTACTTGGGGATATCCAAAAAGGTTGCTCAGGCCACTGCCACTCTGGGAGAATGCCTGGAAACAAGCTCACAATATTAAACACACCCTCTCCTTTCACTACAACCTCCTCATTAACTCACACACCCCACATAAAATTTCCCAACACTGCGCATGGGAGAGAGAGCTGGGTTTCACCGCTGACATTGATATTTGGCATACTCGGATTATGGTAACCAAAAAATTACTACACTTCGCCACCCTATGGGAACTATACTATAAAATCCTAGTCCGATGGCACCTGGTACCGGTTACATTACACAAGATTTACAATACACACTCGCCTGAGCGCTGGAGAAAATGCGGAACCACAGGTACGGCATTACACATCTAGTGGTCCTGCCCAGTTGTTCAACCACTCTAGAAGAAAGTTTATGCTCTCCTACACATACTCGGAATCACTCCCCTATACATCCCAGAAGTTTCTATTCTACACATAAAGATGTCCAACCTCAATCCTGCTAATGAAGCCCTCACAATCTACATTTTCATGGCCACCAAGTTGGCCATTGCAAGATCCTAGAAGGAAGAGAGAACACCGCCCTCTCTCACCTCTCTCAAGTCTTATCCATTACCCACTGCATAGGGCAAATGGAACAATACTCATACAAGGTCCTAGATAAGGTGGACCTCTTTTATGAGATTTGGTCTCCCTGGCTCTCTAAATTCCCGAGATGGGAGATGACTTCCAACTTTAACCCCCTAAATTAGGCCTTCCCACTACTGCGCTCTACCTTCTCTCCCCTGAACCCATCCTCTCCCTTTTTTTTTCCCTTTCCCTTTCTTCTTCCCCCCTTTATCCCTCCTCCTCCTTTCCATTTCCTGGGTCATGTCTTAACTCCGGTTCTAAATATTATGTCTTCTGACTCTACGGGTCTATCAGCGAGACTACCCATACCAATACACTCGACAGATATAACTACCCATTGATCCTTCATACTCTATCTAACTTTTAAAAAGAGACTCCTTAGACTTATTCTCTAGACCACTAACCTACACCTTTCGAGACAATGGGACACGGATGTCTGTGTCCGGATCTTCTTCAAAGTACCCTTTACCTTCTCCTGTTAACAATGTAATCATACTGTATGCATATGCCATTTGTTTTATGCTATGTTTCATTGTTTTTTATTATGATATGCCTGTACTTGTCTCAATAAAAATTTATTTAAAAAAAAAAAAAAAATCTATTATCCATTATTAATACAGTGCCAACATTTTAGCTTGTGCTATATAGAGAATATAATACATATAGGAGACTGTCCAGTACTAAGATAAGGACACTAGAAATGCGCCCGTCAGCATCGTCCATAGTAATCTGGTATATGCAAAGGAAACTTCAGGTAGAAAGGCAATCCTAAATATGAAACAGGGGGTGAAGGGAAAGTGGAAGATATGTCAAAAGCTGTCTAGTGTGATAAGAGGATATGTAGATAGATTTTCTATAGCAAGAATGAAAACAGGAACTATAATAGTAAATAGTGTAAGCAAACCTATGTAATGTGGTATGGCAGAATAATAATAAATAATACAAATAATTTGATATTTTTTCTAAAGGACAGTGATCGACTCCTTTTAATTACAACACTTTTCCAAAAGATTATCAAATATTAGTAGAATCCTGAATTTTAGACTTACATTACATTACAGTTAAATGGAACAAATAAAGTAGATTACAAACTTATTTTTACTATACATAATTAAGCATATTATATTAAATTCTTAAAGTTTTCCCTGACCCTAAGCAATTGGTATAAAACTGAGTTAACACCAGCTACTAAAGGCCTACTAGGGGACATGAATTTATTGCTGTGTATAAAATATTGGTTTAATGATTATTCCCCCCCCCCCAAAAAAAAAAAAAAAATATTTTTTCTTATGGCATTGCTTATCGCATTTTAGTTTTTGATAGGGTGATCCTTAGGTTTTAAATTTGAACATAGAATTCAGTTTGGATTTGTGTTTGGTGGCAGTAAATATATTGGTAATGTATGATGTTGTAATGATTTCTGTCCACTAGATGTCAGTAAGTTTCACTATTAAATATCTCTGTGTAGATACAGTAATTTTTATGGCCCAATTTAGGGTGTATTGACCAAAAATTTGCTTTTATTATTATCAATGTTATAAAACAAGGGTTAAAAATACTGGGAAGTAGATTACCACAGGCCCTAAAATTCATCATATGGTTAATTTTTGGATTCTTCTGAAAACATTTGGATGAAAATGTATCCCCTGATTCTGAACAATCTGTATAGCTGTATTCTGACTTGCTCCAACATTTCAATTGTATTTGTTAGTCTCTATAATAAACTATACTTATTGCATTACTACTGGTGTGCCTGGCTACAGTTCATAATTTTGATTATGTTTTTGGGTGGTTAGCAGGAGGCCATATATTAGCTGGCACTCAGGGGTTTGAACCCTTTATTCATGGATTTGTAAGGTTAGGCTATGGACAATGGCGAGGCAGTGGGAGCAGTCTGCACCAGGTTTTGGCAACAAGGGAGTGATTACCCATACCATGGTCTTAAATACAGACACAGGTATCTGACAGTGACCATCCAAATTTGCTTGTCGGTCATTCACCATCTGGCATGGAGTAATTACAGAAGCCATCTTTAAATTATTTGCTGCCAGTTCTGAATGAATTCTGGAGGAGGGCCAAGAGTGACTAAAAGCCTGGAGCATCCACAATAGTCTGAATGGGGAAGAGACTGTGGGAGGGAAGGAGGAAGACTGAAGTGGCACTATTATAGAGAAGAATCTAGAGAGACAAGAGAAGACTTTGACAGTGGAATTGACTGATCACTGGAGAAAAAAGGTAAGAGCCACTACCTACAGAAAAAGTATAATGGGGGAATTCAATATATAGATTTTTATATAACTTTTAGCTCTATAACGTGAGCTCTTGGATTAATTGTAGTCCCTATTTTAACTGTCATTGATAGTTATTAAAACAGTTTTATTGCCACTAATACAGAAAAAATATAGGGCTAGATTACTAGTAGAGTGCTAATTTATTGCGTGCCCTGTTTGCGGGTGCAAGATAAATAATCAGCCATTACAAGTGGCTGGTTATTGCTTTCTGCAATCTCACGGTTGAAATTAGCGCTCAAAAAATTAACCAGAGATCAGATATCTGTTTAATATTCTAAAAGTGCCTCAAATGCCTTCAAAATATAGGGGGCTTTTACATAGCTGTCTATTGGAACAGTGTGTTCCTAGTAAATATTTATGTATATGCTTATATACATATATATCTATGTGTTAATATGTGTTTTAGCTAGACAAACTTTGGGGGTTAAGTCTTGGTCTGCTTATGTGGTATCTAAGCGCAGATCTTTGTCTCCCTTTAAAGGGTAAATCTCTGGGCTTAGACTGGATGCTATTATTGCCACAGTCACTGGGGGTAAGCGAGCTGTTCTGCCCCTGAATAACAAATCTAAGGTATTCTTAGATCTATTGGGTGTTTGTGTATCTTTCAGCAATCTAAGGCTCAGAAATATTCCCCCTCTACCCAGAGTTTTTGCTACTACAAGACCTGATGGAAGTCTCACTTTTCTTGGTGCAAAAACAAACAAGCTTTCATTCAAAGCATCCTCTAGGAAGATTATTTCTCTCTCTAGTGCCCTGAGATCCTTTAAAGGCCAAGAATTTGGAATTAATATAAGTTATTGCTTCAGTTTTAAACCAGTGGTTTTATTCAAATGTCATTATAGTACCAAAGAAAGAGGGTGCTTTTCAGAATGTTTTGAATCTAAAATTGTTTTTTAAAAAATTCCTGAAAGTTCCTACGGGCATGAGGGTCAGTTTATGTGTACCATAGAATGCTTAATTGCAAGCATTATCAGTTTGAGGCCCTCCCTTTTGGTCTGACTTCTGCTCCCAAAGTGTTTACAGAAATTCCTAGCTTAAGCTACAAAGCTCCCAGTAATTTTGTGGTTACTTAGGTGATATTTCAGTTTAGGCTCCCACTTTTCCGATGGTACTTGGTCACTTCAGAGTCACAGTTCGAAAATACATCTTCAAAAAGCTCTTTAATTCCTCAGTCCTGTGTGTCTTTTCTGGGTTTCATAATCGACTTAGTGACTATGAATTTGTCTAAAACCCTACTCGCGTGCAAACCTGATTGCATATTTTCAAGTGCGCATATGAAAATATGAATATTTCACATTCCAATGTTCTTCACATAGAAGAATATGTTCTATTTATTCAGAAATACATATTTATATATATTTATACACACACACACACATACAGTATATATATATATATATATATATATATATAAAAATATATATCTATATATATCTATATATATATCTATATATATATATATATATATATATATATATATGTGTGTGTGTGTGTGTGTGTGTGTGTGTGTGTGCTTCTTATGTGTGTACATATTTTTTTATGTATATATATGTCTGTAAATACCTGAGACCTGGGGGGGTAGTTATCAAGCCGTCAACCTCAAATACACTGGAATTCCGCAGCGTATTTGTGGCGAGGCTGATTCGCCTTAGTTATCAAAGGCTAGAGACCGACAAAAGTAGAATTTTGTGACGTAAACTTCGATCTGCCGGACTCAGTCCGACACAGATCAATTCTTACATCACTACAGATGTTCCGCACACATATGTCCCCCCCTACACCGCCGCAACTAAATAAAATGATTAACCCCTAAACCGCCGCTCACGGAGCCAACCGCCACCTACATTATACCTAGTAACCCCTTATCCCGCCCCCCTATACCGCCGCCCTCTATAATAGTTATTAACCCCTATCCTGCCGATCCCGCACCTCGCCGCAAATAAATAAATAGTTTAACCCCTAAACCGCCGCTCCCTGACCCTGCCGCAACCTATAATAAATTTATTAACCCCTAATCTGCCCCCACCTACACCGTCGCCACCTATAATACATTTATTAACCCCTATCCTGCCCCCCACTACACCGCCGCCACTGTAATAAAATTATTAACCCCTAAACCTAAGTCTAACACTAACCCTAACACCCCTCTAACTTAAATATTAATTAAATAAATCTAAATCATATTTCTATTATGAACTAAATTAATCCTATTTAAAACTAAATACTTACCTATAAAATAAACCCTAATACAGCTACAATATAAATAATAATTATATTGTAGCTATCTTAGGATTTATTTTTATTTTACAGGTACCTTTCAATTTATTTTAACTAGGTACAATAGCTATTAAATAGTTATTAACTATTTAATAGCTTACCTAGCTAAACTAAAGAGAAATTAACCTGTAAAATAAAAACTAACCTAAGTTACAATTACACCTAACACTACACTATACTTTAATAAATTATTCCTATTTAAAACTAAATACTTACCTGTAAAATAAACCCTAAGATAGCTACAATATAATTAATAATTACATTGTAGCTATTTTAGGATTTATATTTATTTTACAGGTAACTTTGTATTTATTTTAGCTAGTTAGAATAGTTATTAAATAGTTATTAACTATTTAATAACTACCTAGCTAAAAGAAATACAAAATTACCTGTAAAATAAATCCTAACCTAAGTTACAATTAAACCTAACACTACACTATCATTACATTAATAAATAAATTAACTACAAATAACTACAATTAAATACAATTACATAAACTAACTAAAGTACAAAAAATAAAAAAAGCTAAGTTACAAAAAATAAAAAAAATAAGTTACAAACATTTAAAAAAATATTACAAACATTTTAAGCTACTTACACCTAATCTAAGCCCCCTAATAAAATAACAAACCCCCCCAAAATAAAAAAATGCCCTACCCTATTCTAAATTTAAAAAGTTCAAAGCTCTTTTACCTTACCAGCCCTTAAAAGGGCCATTTGTGGGGCATGCCCCAAAGAATTCAGCTCTTTTACCTGTAAAGAAAAATACAACCCCCCCCCAACATTAAAACCCACCACCCACATACCCCTAATCTAACCCAAACCCCCCTTAAAATAACCTAACACTAATCCCCTGAAGATCATCCTACCTTTAGTCGTCTTTACTCAGCCGAGCCACCGGTGGAACTGAAGAGGGGACCCGGACCGGCAGAAGTTATCCTCCAAGCGGCGCTGAAGAAATCTTCCATCCGATGAAGTGATCCTCCAAGAGGCGCTGAAGAAGTCTTCTATCCGGGTGAGGTCATCTTCTAAGCCGGGTCTTGAATCTTCATCTTCTTTCCCGACGGACTACCGACGAATGAAGGCTCCTTTAAGGGACGTCATCCAAGATGGCGTCCCTTCAATTCCGATTGGCTGATAGGATTCTATCAGCCAATCGTAATTAAGGTAGGAAAAATCTGATTGGCTGATTGAATCAGCCAATCAGATTCAAGTTCAATCCGATTGGCTGATCCAGTCAGCCAATCAGATTCAAGTTCAATCCGATTGGCTGATCCAGTCAGCCAATCAGATTGAGCTCGCATTCTATTGGCTGTTCCGATCAGCCAATAGAATGCAAGCTCAATCTGATTGGCTTACTTGATAGCAAATTTTTTCAGGTCCGCGGCGGCGATGTGAGGCGAGCTTAGGCGGGCGTATTGGGCCGGCGAGGCAGAAAGTTGACACGTTGATAACTACCCCCCCTTGAATCTTTGAGCCCTTTTTAAATTTTTTGTGTCAATATTTTTTTGAATAATTTTTATTTAGGGTTATTATGAGTGTAACTGTACTTGTAATGTATTTTTGATGTGTTTTGAGGTCGCACTATCCCAACGAGCATTAACTTCAGTTGTGCTCAAGCAATCGCGTTTACTTTCCACTTGTAATACGAGCGCATATAACACCGCGATAAACCCCTTTTTGCTTGCATGCAACTGTTAGAGCTCCACTCGCAATCTAGCCCTATATTTTTTCTTTTGGTAGTGGGAATAAAAATAACCTTTGTTTAATAATAATTAATACAGATCCCTTTACTGCCTCTACCTACAGAAAAAATATGGGGAATTAACTGTAATGTTAAAACTTCTAGCCCTAGAACTTCTGTGAAAAGACCAGTAGTCTTGGCCCCTCATTTTGCCTGTTATTAATAATTATTAATTAACAGATCAGCAATCCACCACATTTTACTGTCACATTACCTACCTAAAAATGACAAGGAGGGAGTTGGCTGTAACTGAGTATGACCAATTATTTTGCCTGTCATTATTACGGTTTTACATAGATAAGCATTCACGCCCCCCCCCCCTTTTATAGCCCCACTACTTAAATAAAAACAGTAATGTAGTACATTTTCTGTACCCGATTTAGCTTAACTTCTATCTGTTTTTGAAAGAAGATGTGATCAGAAGAGCCTGGAGAGGAAACGTGGGGAGTGTAATTTTGGAGGCTATCACTTTGTGCAGAATAATGTAACATTATATTTTACATTTACTGTCCCTTTAACATCTCCATTGGAGCTAAATTCTATAAATAAACCATTCTTTCTATAAATAATTACTTTAATCATTTACCTCTCTCCCGTCTCCCATCCTGAGCAACACAAATCAAGGTAGACAATATTCTTCTGTCTGGATATATACAGTATATATAGATATATATGTAAAAATAAAAAGTCCAACCTTGTTTAGTACTCTCGAGGTTACCAATGCTGGCCAGGGCGCAAAGCAAATGTATCAATAAAGTCCCAAAGAAAGCCAGCACTCTACGGCATTAAGACCAATCAAATCTCTTTATTGCAAATAGTGACGTTTCGGGGTTTCACCACCGTCCTGATAATGTTCTGAGGATGGAAACGTCACTATTTGCAATAAAGAGATTTGATTGCTCTTAATGCCGGAGAGTGCTGGCTTTCTTTGGGACTTTATTGATACATTTGCTTTGCGTGCATCACTTTAAGAAAGTGCTGGCTTTCTTAAATAAATGTGTCTAGGCATACAAAAAAGACTCTTCTCTCCTTTTCAAAGTTTTTACATTTATAGGTTCCAACGTTTCGGCCCCAACCTGGGCCTTTGTCAAAATAACATATAATACAGACACAATACTTATACCCTGTTAAACCACTCCCCCAATTACTCACTCAGGCGATGCTCCATGAAGGCTCCTTTAAGGGACGTCATCCAAGATGGCGTCCCTTCAATTCCGATTGGCTGATAGGATTCTATCAGCCAATCGGAATTAAGGTAGGAAAAATCTGATTGGGCTGATGAATCAGCCAAGTCAGATTCAAGTTCAATCCGATTGCTGATCCAGTCAGCCAATCAGATTGAGCTCGCATTCTATTGGCTGTTCCGATCAGCCAATAGAATGCAAGCTCAATCTGATTGGCTTACTTGATAACTTAGGCAAATTTTTTCAGGTCCGCGGCGGCGATGTGAGGCGAGCTTAGGCGGGCGTATTGGGCCGGCGAAGGCAGGAAAGTTGACACGTTGATAACTACCCCCCCCTTGAATCTTTGAGCCCTTTAAATTTTTTTGTGCAATATTTTTTGAAATAATTTTTTATTAGGGTTATTATGAGTGTAACTGTACTTTGTAATGTATTTTTGATGTGTTTGAGGTCGCACTATCCCAACGAGCATTAACTTCAGCTGTGCTCAAGCAATCGCGTTTACTTTCCAACTTGTAATACGAGCGCATATACACCGCGATAAACCCCTTTTTGCTTGCATGCAACTGTTAGAGCTCCACTCGCAATCTAGCCCTATATTTTTTCTTTTGGTAGTGGGAATAAAAATAACCTTTGTTTAATAATAATTAATACAGATCCCTTTACTGCCTCTACCTACAGAAAAAATATGGGGAATTAACTGTAATGTTAAAACTTCTAGCCCTAGAACTTCTTTGAAAAGACCAGTATTCTTGGCCCCTCATTTTGCCTGTTATTAATAATTATTAATTAACAGATCAGCAATCCACCACATTTTACTGTCACATTAACCTACACTAAAAAATGACAAGGAGGGAGTTGGCTGTAACTGAGATGACCAATATTTTGCCTGTCATTATTACGGTTTTACATAGATTAGCATTCACCCCCCCCCCCCCTTTTATAGCCCCACTACTTAAATAAAAACAGTAATGTAGTACATTTTCTGTACCCGATTTAGCTTAACTTCTATCTGTTTTTGAAAAGAAGATGTGATCAGAAGAGCCTGGAGAGGAAACGTGGGGAGTGTAATTTTGGAGGCTATCACTTTGTGCAGAATAATGTAACATTATTTTTTACATTTACTGTCCCTTTAACATCTCCATTGGAGCTAAATTCTATAAATAAACCATTCTTTCTATAAATAATTACTTTAATCATTTACCTCTCTCCCGTCTCCCATCTGAGCAACACAAATCAAGGTAGACAATATTCTTCTGTCTGGATATATACAGTATATATAGATATATATGTAAAAATAAAAGTCCAACCTTGTTTAGTACTCTCGAGGTTACCAATGCTGGCCAGGGCGCAAAGCAAATGTATCAATAAAGTCCCAAAGAAAGCCAGCACTCTACGGCATTAAGACCAATCAAATCTCTTTATTGCAAATAGTGACGTTTCGGGGTTTCACCACCGTCCTGATAATGTTCTGAGGATGGAAACGTCACTATTTGCAATAAAGAGATTTGATTGCTCTTAATGCCGGAGAGTGCTGGCTTTCTTTGGGACTTTATTGATACATTTGCTTTGCGTGCATCACTTTAAGAAAGTGCTGGCTTTCTTAAATAAATGTGTCTAGGCATACAAAAAAGACTCTTCTCTCCTTTTCAAAGTTTTTACATTTATAGGTTCCAACGTTTCGGCCCCAACCTGGGCCTTTGTCAAAATAACATATAATACAGACACAATACTTATACCCTGTTAAACCACTCCCCCAATTACTCACTCAGGTGATGCTCCATGACCCTCTGGCTCTCTGATTTTCTTAAGGTGGAATCTGAATGCTGCTTACTATGCTGCACACTGGAATTTTCCAATTCTCTACCTTAAAAATAAAGTAAGATATTAGTATATTAATATACAGCTGTCATATAAGCAACACTATAATTATTTTTTTTAGGTAGGTTTACAGGGTAATAAACATATTTACAAGTGACTACTATTTATTCATAAATAATTTACAAACTGATTACTATATCCCCTTCATAGGTTCATAAATTCAATCATATCATCAGGTAGAATTAAGCTTATAGAGTTTTAGCTTATAGAATATCAGATTACCTGCTCTACAAGAAACAGGATAAAGACAGGTATGTATTCAAGCCCCTGGGGTGGACTGTGTCTAGCTCAGAGATCCATCTAGCCTCTCTTTGTAATAGCATGGTCTTTCTATCTCCCCCTCTTTTCAGTGGTTGTATTTGATCTATAGGACAGCATCTGAGACTAGACACTGAATGGCCCTTTTCTAGAAAATGTTTAGCTACAGGCTGATCTGACTCTCCGCTTTCCAGAGCTTGTCTGATGCTGGACCTGTGTACTGCCGTTCTTTCCCTCAGCATACATTCCCCACACTGGCACTTGATCATATAGACCACTTATTTGGACAATTTAACGGTTGTCTTATGTCATATTTTCTACCAGTGTGGCTATGTGTGAACATAATGCCTAGGATTAAATTATCACATGTTGTGCACCCATGGCACCTACAGTATATACACCTGGTCTCCTCGTCAAAAAATGTTTAACAGGTTTTTCATATTTATCTGTGGGGTCTGCCTGTACTAGCATATCCTTCAAGGAATGTCCCCTTCTGTAGGAGAATATAGGGAGTTCTTTAGTGAAAGATTTTAATCTCTCATCCCCTTATAGAACTTTCCAATTATCCTGGATAGCTTTTCATAGTTTCCAACTGTCTATTGTGTAGTCAGTGACTAAAAATAGTCTATCATCGTTCTTTCTGTTTCTCTCTACTTTTTGTTCTCTTGCAGTTGTTGCCTGTATTTTGCTATCTTGTAAGATGTCTGTTGGATATCCCCTCTTTGAGAATCTTTCACCCATTTCATCCACAGCTTTTTCTACTTCCTCTAACTTGGAGGTAAGTCTCACCGCTCTCAGCATTTGAGCCTTTGGCATAGATTTGAGTAGATGTCTTGGGTGAAAGCTCTCATATCTTACTAGGGTATTTCTATCTGTGGTCTTCCTATACACCATTGTCTCTATCCTGTCATTGTCTTTGAATAGTTCTATATCTAGAAACTCTGTTTTCTCTTTGTCCCACTTAGGTACAAATCTAATGGGGCCCTGATTTTTCTTAATCTCATCCAGAAAGCTGATTAGGGTACTCTCACCACTATACCAGAGGAAAAACACATAGTCTATGAACCGCCTGTAGTTCCTGCCAAATTGTACAAATAATTAATGATTCACAATATGACTCTGTTCATAAGAATGCATAAAAATATTAGCATAGCTCGGTGCTACCAGAGCAGCTAAGAACAGCGATCGATTGAAACAAAGGAGCTTTCTACATGAAGTGTCTTATACTTCATGAATGAAAGTCCCCTTTATTTGTTTCAATAGTCAATCTTAGCCTTTGTAAAATGCTAGGATTTACTTTAACTTTAAGCATTGAGCCTGAGCAATAATTGAATTAAAGCTGTTGTTGATTAACCAAAGTGAAAATCATTGCAACTCCTCATATAGGACTTGATAAACCACAAAACTGGCCGTTTAAGTTTTATTTTCACAATATTTCATGATGTTTTAGAAAATAACACTTCTTTTGTGCATGGGCAAAGCACTCTGATGCCAATTTAGATTTACTTAATATGCAATGACCAATATTCATTACAGTTATATTTATATCCTATTTTATAGCCATTTGCTATTGGTTGGTCCTGAAAATTAATTATTTAAATGTATAAATTGGCCAGTTCTATGTAATGCCTCACAGCATATGTGAACCAACAGAAATGTGAGAATTCATAAATTACAATTGCAACATGTGGAAAAACTGTTGTGCAAATGCTTTCATACAATGCCTATTTATTTAATGTTTGATCTGGGGTAATATTGAGTAGATTATCATCATTTGTCATAATGGGATTTTTCTTGGTAAACACATCATGTAGAATGGGATCTTACACTTTTTGCTTAAGGGTTGCTCTTGTTGTAATGTGGTGACAATAAAATATATATTTTGTGACTGTTGAATTAAACGGGCAGTCTACTCTAAGATTTTTATTGTTTTTTTTTAGAAATAGATAATCCTTTTATTTACCATTCCCCAATGTTGCATATTCAACTCTGTTATATTAATATATTTTTTACCTCTGTGATTACCTTGTATCTAAGTCTCTGCAGACTCCCTCCTTATTTTAGTTCCTTTGACAGACTTGCATTTTAGCCAATCAGTGCCCTCTCATAAGTAACTCCACAGGCGTGAGCACAATGTTATCTATATTGCACACATGAACTAATTCCCCCTAGCTTTGAAAAACTGTCAAATGCATTCAAAATAGAGGCAGCTTTCAAGGGCTTAGAAATTAGCATATGAGCCTTACCTAGGTTTAGCATTCAACTAAGAATACAAAGAGAACAAAGCAAATTTGATGATAAAAGTACATTGGAAAGTTGTTTAAAATTGCATTCTCTATCTGAATCATGAAAGTTTACATTTAACTAGACTGTCCCTTTAACCCCTTAACGACCAACGACGTATGGGGTACGTCCTGCCAAAAAAATGCAGTTATTGACCAAGGACGTACCCCGTACGTCGTTGGTCTTTGAAAGCAGTGGAAGCGATCCTGATCACTTACAACTGCTTTCATGTTATAGCAGTGATGCCTCGATATTGAGGCATCCTGCTATAACATTTTTTAGCCCACCGATGAAGAGAGAGCCACCCTGTGGCCCTCTCTGCATTGGCCATCAATGGCCCATGTTCGTGTGTGGTGGTGTGGGGTAGCTGATCCAGGGAGGCGGGGTGGGCGGCCATCGGTGGGGGAAGGGGGCGAGATCGAGTGCGCGGGGTGTGCGTCGCGTGCACGGTGAGCGGTGGGTGCGCGTGCGTGCACGTGGCGGGTGTGCGCGCGCCGCGGGCGGGTGGGAAACCCTACACTATGGAACAAATGTTAAGTGTTACACGGTGGGAGAGAGGGTGGGAACATTAGAAATTAACTTGTAGTTTAAACGATCTGGGAGGGGTGGGAGGTTGGGGGTTGAGGGGGGGCAGCTAAACCTACAGAAAATATAATTTTTAAATAATAAAATATAATAAAAAAGATATTTGATTTCAAACTGGGTACTGGCACACAGCTGCCAGTACCCAATATGGCGCAATAATAAGGCAGAGAGGGGTGTTAGAAGAGCTGTTTGGGGGGGATCAGGGAGGTTGGGCGGCTAAGGGGGGATCCTACAGAGCAGAATTATCATTTTTTTTTTTTTTAAATCCCCAAAAAACTCTTATTTTAGTACTACTGGCAGACTTACTGCCAGTACTTAAGATTGCGGGGACAATTGGTGGGGGTGGGGGGAGGGAAGAGAGCTGTTTGGGAAGGGATCAGGGGGTTGTGATGTGTCATGTGGGAGGTTGATACCTACACTAAAGCTAAAATTAACCCTGCAAGCTCCCTACAAGCTCCTTAATTAACCCCTTCAATGCTGGGCATTATACACGTGTGGTGCGCAACAGCATTTAGCTGCCTTCTAATTACCAAAAAGCAAAGCCAAAGCCATATATGTCTGCTATTTCTGAACAAAGGTGATCCCAGAGAAGCTTTTACAACCATTTATGCCATAATTGCACAAGCTGTTTGTAAATAATTTCAGTGAGAAACCTAAAATTGTGAAAAATGTAATGCTTTATTTTTATTTGTTAGCATTTGGCGGTGAAATGGTGGCATGAAATATACCAAAATGGGCCTAGATCAATACTTTGGGTTGTCTACTACATTATACTAAAGCTAAAATTAACCCTAAAAGCTCCCTACAAGCTTCCTAATTAACCCCTTCAATGCTGGGCATAATACATGTGTGGTGCGCAGTGGCATTTTGCGGCCTTCTAAATACCAAAAAGCAAAGCCAAAGCCATATATGCCTGCTATTTCTGAACAAAGGGGATCCCAGAGAAGCATTTACAACCATTTGTGCCATAATTGCACAAGTTGTTTGTAAATAATTTCAGTGAGAAACCTAAAGTTTGTGAAACAATTTGGGAAAAAGTGAACATTTTTTTTTATTTGATCGCATTTGGTAGTGAAATGGTGGCATGAAATATACCAAAATGGGCCTAGATCAATACTTTGGGATGTCTTCTAAAAAAAAATATATGCATGTCAAGGGATATTCAGGGATTCCTGAAAGATATCAGTGTCCCAATGTAACTAGCGCTAATTTTGAAAAAAAGTGGTTTGGAAATAGCAAAGTGCTACTTGTATTTATTGCCCTATAACTTGCAAAAAAAAGCAAAGAACATGTAAACATTGGGTATTTCTAAACTCAGGACAAAATTTAGAAACTATTTAGCATGGGTGTTTTTTGGTGGTTGTAGATGTGTAACAGATTTTGGGGGGTCAAAGTTAGAAAAAGTGTGTTTTTTCCATTTTTTCCTCATATTTTATATTTTTTTTTAAGTAAATTATAAGATATGATGAAAATAATGGTATCTTTAGAAAGTCCATTTAGTGGCGAGAAAAGCAGTATATAATATGTGTGGGTACAGTAAATGAGTAAGAGGAAAATTACAGCTAAACACAAACACTGCAGAAATGTAAAAATAGCCTTGGTCCCAAACGGACAGAAAATGGAAAAGTGCTGTGGTCCTTAAGGGGTTAATGATATTTTTTATTTTACTGAAAATAAATGCATTATTGATTAATCCAATTGAGCTGGGGTATAGTGGGCATATGTGTAGTATGTTATTTATATGCATTATACTATAAAATTGCTTCTCATACATTATTTTTTTTAAATTAATTTATTGTAAGTATTTTTTTGCAAGGTTTTGCTCTAAAATAAAGATTTACAGTGCAGGATATAAATATCTTTCCTTTTCATTAAAGGTAAATTCAGATTGGTTCTATTCAAAATTATTTTAGCTACCATTACAGTTCCTAGAGATGTTTGTGCTGTGCAATATCAAAGGATGGTAACCGAGACACACTAATGTACAAATATATGCAGAGACATATACACTAAAACCCTTGAACCCCAATGAAGTCTTTTTTTGAAGGCTTATTACTAACTGATTTGCTATACTGCAAACATGTTCGGTATAAGCAGAATAGAGAGACTGTATTAGTAAAAGTGCTCCAAAATACTTCGCTACTTCCAATATTTGCATCTTTTACCTTAGGGGCACTGGAGGTGAGATACATATTTGCCTGATTGAATGGGTGACAAACACCAGAGAAAAAGTAGTAGTTCAGAATCTTCATTCAGGAATATTTAACTCTCATTAATCATGCCGTTATATATCATAGCCATTATTGTGAGATATTTCAATTGCAGGATGTTTTTGTGTAAGGTTTTACAGGGAAACTAAGGACAGGGAATGCTTGTTTATTTCAGTCAACTAATAATGTGAGCGTAGAGACCTGCTAACACTAAAAAGCCTAAGTAACAGACACAAAACTTTTTGTACCAAGGCCTAGATGTCATTTAGGATGGTAACTTTATCAATAATATCGGCCAGTAGCAATTGACAAACCTGTCCTAAATTTATTGGCTCATAAATAACAACAAACTATTAGAAGCAACCTAAATGCACTCACTGTCTTTTCTTACAAGCTCTGTGCAGTGTGAAAAAGGCAAATTAATGTAGCTCCTCAATCATGGACCTTCAATGCTACTGTAAACTGTTCTCTATAATTCCAGCCATGAATAAATGTTAAAGTGTATGTAAAGTCACGCTTTCTGTTGTTGCTTAATGTATTAATCTATAAAAATAAAGGTTAGTTTAATTCATGAATTTTTTATAATATAGCTCTATTCAGGTAACGAAGCATTTTTAACCCGATTTCTCTTACTGTAATCCTCCGCCCGCCATCTTGTCCCTCGTTTGGCATTTGATTGACAGACCGCTGTGACAAATTAGAGATCGTACCCCGTGGCGTCCTGCCCCTTTTTCATTTACGTCACGCTATTGAACCGATGCAACTGCGCATGCGTCTCATAACATCGTCATCCACATTCCGTGCTCGTTCGTGTTTAGCGCATGCGCTTTGGTCCTTACTCTCTGATTTACATAGCAGGCGCAATCGCTCGGAGTAACGGAACAAGCCACGCAAGCGCATATTGAAATCCAAATTGAAACGCATGCGCAGATTGATTTGCCCGCGGGAGCGCGCTCCAGTAATACGTAAGCGAGCGTGAGGGAATGGTCTATAACGAAAGGACCTTTCAAGCCGGAAATCATGGATGGGAGGAGTTCAACCTGAAATCGTAGCTAAGTATTATTTGAAACTATAACATGACAGCATGATTAAAAAAAATAAAAATATAGCGGTTTATATTGCAAGCGTATTGACAATCAAAATTTTTGATTAGAAAGCTGAAAATTGACAATCACTTTAAGCTATAACACTAGGCTGAATTAATACATGGGGGGGGGGGTTATACTCAAATACTGGTGTCTATATAAATGAATACACGGGAGGGTTATACTCAAATACTGGTGTCTGAAAGCCACAGGCATTAATCCCAACTTTAATAGATATGCAATGATACTGACACAAAGAGGTATGATTATAGTTCATACCTAACAGGAACTCTATAATCCCTCCCCCAGAGCCTCCCTATATCCACTATACAAGAACCAGCCCCTAACCACATGTGAATAGAGGAAACATGGGAAATAGTCTAACCAACATAAATTGTAGGTGATACAGCCTGCTTTAATCTGTAAATAACATAATAACTACCTTTCATATCTAACCTAGTACATATTTTCATGCAACTGACTACAGAGTTGTCAATTAAAACTATCACCTGGCTTATTTGGAACATCTTCTTCAGGTCACATCACTGATTAGCATTTTTTTTCATGCAATAAGATTGTCCTAGTCTTTTCCTGTATTGTCATCCACCATCAGAGGTCAAACTCAAAGATAAACAGTCAGTAAGCAATCTGAGCATAAGCAGGCTCCATGGCTAATACACAAGATTCACATTCATATCTGTTGCACAATCCACAAGGATCACATTCAATAAATCCACTTTGGATATGCGCCAGATAATATCCTCTGTGTTGTGTAATAAATGTAATAACCGCTGGTGTAACCTCTCAACATACTTGTACACAATTCCCTTTTTACCACCAGCCCCAGGTAAATATTGTATGTGTAGTGCTACAGAAGTATAGCCACTATATTTTTAATAGTTATTCCAGGCTAAATGATCTACCAGACATTCAGTTCTTTACCAGAGAGAGAGATTTAATTAGAATCTGCCCAAATTACAAAGAGGTTACAGAGATAATTACATAAAAGGGTTTTCACTCATACTCCCAAACACACAATCGGCTAGATTTAGAGTTTGGCGTTAGCCGTCAAAACCAGCGTTAGAGGCTCCTAACGCTGGTTTTGGGCTACAGCTGGTATTTAGAGTCAGTCAGGAAAGGGTCTAACGCTCACTTTGCAGCCGCAACTTTTCCATACCGCAGATCCCCCTACGCCATTTGCGTATCCTATCTTTTCAATGGGATCTTTCTAATGCTGGTATTTAGAGTCTTGGCTGAAGTGAGCGTTAGAAATCTAACGACAAAACTCCAGCCGCAGAAAAAAGTCAGTAGTTAAGAGCTTTCTGGGCTAACGCCGGTTTATAAAGCTCTTAACTACTGTGCTCTAAAGTACACTAACACCCATAAACTACCTATGTACCCCTAAACCGATGTCCCCCCACATCGCCGCCACTCTATTAAATTTTTTTAACCCCTAATCTGCCGACCGCACACAGACGCCACCTACGTTATCCCTATGTACCCCTAATCTGCTGCCCCTAATACCGCCGACACCTACATAATATTATTAACCCCTAATCTGCCACCCCCGCTATCGCTGACCCCTGCATATTATTATTAACCCCTAATCTGCCGCTCCGTACACCGCCGCAACCTACGTTATCCCTATGTACCCCAAATCTGCCGCCCCCAACGTCGCCTCCACCTACCTACAATAATTAACCCCTAATCTGCCGACCGGATCTCACCGCTACTCTAATAAATGTATTAACCCCTAAAGCTAAGTCTAACCCTAACACTAACACCCCCCTAAGTTAAATATAATTTAAATCTAACGAAATAAATTAACTCTTATTAAATAAATTATTCCTATTTAAAGCTAAATACTTACCTGTAAAATAAACCCTAATATAGCTACAATATAAATAATAATTATATTGTAGCTATTTTAGGATTAATATTTATTTTACAGGCAACTTTGTAATTATATTAACTAGGTACAATAGCTATTAAATAGTTAATAACTATTTAATAGCTACCTAGTTAAAATAATTACAAAATTACCTGTAAAATAAATCCTAACCTAAGTTACAATTAAACCTAACACTACACTATCAATAAATTAATTAAATAAAATACCTACAATTATCTACAATTAAACCTAACACTACACTATCAATAAATAAATTAAATAAACTACCTACAATTATCTACAATTAAACCTAACACTACACTATCAATAAATAAATTAAATACAATACCTACAAATAAATACAATTAAATAAACTAACTAAAGTACAAAAAATAAAAAAGAACTAAGTTACAAAAAATAAAAAAATATTTACAAACATTAGAAAAATATTACAACAATTTTAAACTAATTACACCTACTCTAAGCCCCCTAATAAAATAACAAAGACCCCCAAAATAAAAAAAATGCCCTACCCTATTCTAAAATTAAAATAGAAAAGCTCTTTTACCTTACCAGCCCTGAAAAGGGCCCTTTGCGGGGCATGCCCCAAAGAATTCAGCTCTTTTACCTGTAAAAAAAAACATACAATACCCCCCCCAACATTACAACCCACCACCCACATACCCCTAATCTAACCCAAACCCCCCTTAAATAAACCTAACACTAAGCCCCTGAAGATCTCCCTACCTTGTCTTCCCCACGCCGGGTTCACCGATCGATCCAGAAGAGCCTCTGATGTCTTGATCCAAGCCCAAGCCGGGGGCTGAAGATGTCCATGATCCGGCTGAAGTCTTCATCCAAGCGGGAGCTGAAGAGGTCCATGATCCGACTGAAGTCTTCTATCAAGCGGCATCTTCAATCTTCTTTCTTCCGGATCCATGTAGTTCATCCCGCCGACGCGGAACATCCATCTTCACCGACGACTTCTCGACGAATGACGGTTCCTTTAAGGGACGTCATCCAAGATGGCGTCCCTCGAATTCCGATTGGCTGATAGGGCTTGGATCGAATTCCGCTTGGGCTTGGATCAAGACATCGGAGGCTCTTCTGGATCGATCGGTGAACCCGGCGTGGTGAAGACAAGGTAGGGAGATCTTCAGGGGCTTAGTGTTAGGTTTATTTAAGGGGGGAAACGCGTCAGGCCGTCTATCCCTCTGTGTCCATCCATCTGCCTGTTTGCTGTTGGTGTTATTTTTAAGCCTATTTTCTGTTTGTAAAGGCTTATACTTGTCAATAAATTATTTTTTTGCTTTTTGCCCCCGTGAAGTGCCTGCCTCTCCTTTCTGCTTTATTTAAGGGGGGTTTGGGTTAGATTAGGGGTATGTGGGTGGTGGGTTGTAATGTTGGGGGGGGTATTGTATGGTTTTTTTTTACAGGCAAAAGAGCTGAATTCTTTGGGGCATGCCCCGCAAAGGGCCCTTTTCAGAGCTGGTAAGGTAAAAGAGCTTTTCTATTTTAATTTTAGAATAGGGGTAGGGCATTTTTTTATTTTGGGGGTCTTTGTTATTTTATTAGGGGGCTTAGAGTAGGTGTAATTAGTTTAAAATTGTTGTAATATTTTTCTAATGTTTGTAAATATTTTTTTATTTTTTGTAACTTAGTTCTTTTTTATTTTTTGTACTTTAGTTAGTTTATTTCATTGTATTTATTTGTAGGTATTGTATTTAATTAATTTATTGATAGTGTAGTGTTAGGTTTAATTGTAGATAATTGTAGGTACTTTATTTAATTTATTTATTGATAGTGTAGTGTTAGGTTTAATTGTAGATAATTGTAGGTATTTTATTTAATTAATTTATCGATAGTGTAGTGTTAGGTTTAATTGAAACTTAGGTTAGGATTTATTTTACAGGTAATTTTGTAATTATTTTAACTAGGTAACTATTAAATAGTTATTAACTATTTAATAGCTATTGTACCTGGTTAAAATAAATACAAAGTTGCCTGTAAAATAAATATTAATCCTAAAATAGCTACAATATAATTATTATTTATATTGTAGCTATATTAGGGTTTATTTTACAGGTAAGTATTTAGCTTTAAATAGGAATAATTTATTTAATAAGAGTTAATTTATTTCGTTAGATTTAAATTATATTTAACTTAGGGGGGTGTTAGTGTTAGGGTTAGAATTAGCTTTAGGGGTTAATACATTTATTAGAGTAGCGGTGAGATCCGGTGGGCAGATTAGGGGTTAATTATTGTAGGTAGGTGGAGGCGACGTTGGGGGCGGCAGATTAGGGGTTAATAAATATAATATAGGGGTCGGCGGTGTTAGGGGCAGCGATTAGGGGTACATAGGTATAATGTAGGTTGCGGCGGTGTACGGAGCGGCAGATTAGGGGTTAATAATAATATGCAGGGGTCAGCGATAGCGGGGGCGGTAGATTAGGGGTTAATAAATATAATATAGGGGTCGGCGGTGTTAGGGGCAGCAGATTAGGGGTACATAGGTATAATGTAGGTTGCGGCGGTGTACGGAGCGGCAGATTAGGGGTTAATAATAATATGCAGGGGTCAGCGATAGCGGGGGTGGCAGATTAGGGGTTAATAAGTGTAAGGTTAGGGGTGTTTAGACTCAGGGTACATGTTAGGGTGTTAGGTGCAGACTTAGGAAGTGTTTCCCCATAGGAAACAATAGGGCTGCGTTAGGAGCTTAACGCTGCTTTTTTGCAGGTGTTAGGTTTTTTTTTCAGCTCAAACTGCCCCATTGTTTTCTATGGGGGAATCGTGCACGAGCACGTTTTTGAAGCTGGCCGCGTACGTAAGCAACGCTGGTATTTAGAGATGCAGTGGCGGTAAATATGCTCTACGCTCCCTTTTTTGGAGCCTAACGCAGCCATTCTGTGAACTCTAAATACCAGCGGTATTTAAAAGGTGCGGGGGAAAAAAAGCATGTGCAATTACCAAACCTTTTTCTAGAATGACTGTGTGAGTGGTTGCATGTGTGTGTGTACCTACCAATCTTCCATCCCAACTGAACTTCTATTCCTCTCAGTTGTTCTGCTTATATCATGTGATTTTTTTTTTTACTTGGGACAAGCTGACATTATTGAGAAGAGTAAATTAATTTGCATATGTAAAGACCGTGGGGTAGATTTATCAATGGTCAAGCGAAAATGATAGAGAATCATGTCCGCTCGACCTCGCCAAATGCCGTCAGCATACGCTGTCGGCATTTATCATTGCACAAGCATTTCTAGTGAAATGCTTGTGCAATGCCGTCCCCCGGTCACCAGCCGCTGCTAGGAGGGGGTGTCAATCATCCCGATCTTATCGTATCGCAATGATTTCAGCACGCTACCTAGAAGGTGGCAGAGACGTTAAGGAGCAGCGGTCTTATGACCTCTGCATCTTAACTTTCGTTTCAGACGAGCCTGAAATGATGGCCATAGAAAGCAGCATCCTCTTCTTGATAAATCTACCCCCAGTCTCTTTGTTGTTAGTTTATAACTTCCCATTTGTCCTACCACCTGGGTCAATAATCACATCCTTCCTTAGAATGTAGACCTTTGTTATACATATACACAGACACACATATTTTATATCAAATATAGGTCTACGTTCATATATATATATAAATATAAAAAGGCCAAAGAGAGCACTCGGCCGTTTTCCAATGTGTGAAAATTTATTCCATGTGAACGTTTCGGGGAGTGACCCCATCATCAGAAACAAAATCAAGCATAACAATCAAGTGTAATGGCCCAGGGCGCCAACCAATCGAGGCAGGTATTTGCAAGCACTCGGGAGGTATTAAAAGATCAATTTATTCATACAATAAAACAATATAAAACAATATAAACCAATATTTCATGGATCCATGATGGTTTTTCATCTACATAGAGTTTGAAATTTTAAAAATCACAGGTGAGTAATATATTAAAAATCATAGGTGAGTAATATATTAAAAAACAATGGTATTATACTCCGGATTGTGATACAGAGATCACAAAAGAAGGCCCAAACTGAAATATTAAAGGTGAAAAAAATATGAGTGTCAGAGGGCAAATTCCTGTAGTGAATCCTATGAGTGTAAATATGTATATATGTATAAACAACGATGTGAAGGAAAAAACTGTGTTAGAACTTCATGTGCAAATCAAAAAAATATAAATAACAGGGACGTGTCTGAAATATCAATCCAAAAGAGTATGTGTAATACTATATCAATCCGAAAAAAAGAAAAAAAGGAAAAAAAAGGTGTGGGAAAAAAACGTCCTGTCTTTAGGTGCAGGCTGCGTGTGGAGATGGTAAAATAGCAAAGAATTATTGTATATATTAAAAAGTATCTAAAAAAAATCCAAAAAGTGTAAGTTGTGAAAAAGGGGGTCTAAGAATATATGTGGAAAAAGTCTATGGTCCATTCAAAAAAATGCCAAAAAATGTGGAAGATGAGTGCTAGCAACAAAAAGTCAATAGCATTTTTTGGCAATTTTTTAATGGATTTTTTTTAGATACTTTTTTGATATATACAATAATTTTTTTGCTATTTTTACCATCTCCACACAGCCAGCCTGCAACCTAAAGAAGGAGTTTTTTTTTCCCACACCTTTTTTCCTTTTTTCCCTTTTTTCGGATTGATATAGTATACACATACTCTTTTGGATTGATATTTTCAGACACGCCCCTGTTATTTATATTTTTCTGATTTGCACATAAAGTTCCTAACACAGTTTTTTCTTTCACATCGTTGTTTATACATATATACATATTTACACTCATTGGATTTCAATACAGAATTTGCCTCTGCAATCATATTTTTTTCACCTTTATATTTCAGTTTGGGGCCTTCTTTTTGTGATCTCTGTATCACAATCCGGAGTATATACCATTGTTTTTAATATATTACTCACCTGTGATTTTTAATATATTACTCACCTGTGATTTTTAAAATTTCAACTTTATTGTGAAAACCATCATGATCCATGAAATATTGTTTTATATTGTTTTATATTGTTTTATTGTATGAATAAATTGATCTTTTAATACCTCCCGAGTGTTGCAAATACCTGCCTCCGTTGGTTGGCACCTGGGCTTATCATAATTCTATTGTTCACTGGGGGCATGCTAGGGTGCACCTCTCCTGGGGCTATAGGTATATAGGTAGGCACTTATACCAACTTCCTATCACGATAAACAATCAAGTGTACTCACCAAACTATGACATTATATGTGGTGGTATGATGCAGACCGCCATCCCCCCCGTGTGCATGCTGTTCCGAAACCGGAAGTGATGGTTGACGTCATCACGTAGAGTTCCGGGAGGCCCCGCCTACTTGCTATTGGACCATTGTGAATAAACAAAAAGGTTTGCCATAGTGAGTCTGAAACAATCTAACTGTATGGGCATTATAGTGATACCTAAAGAAAAAGCGGTATGATTATTGGTAACTTCCGCTCAGTGTCAATATGTGTTTATCTTGTAGAGTGAACTATGGTTGGTGTATGTGTTTCGAATAAAGCACAAAATAAAAAGCAAGAGTAAAAATCAGAGACCGGAATATGACTGTAGGGCAGACTGTAAGAATGTATAGCTAGCTAGGGGGGAACTAAAAAGAAAGTCAGAATAAAGAAAATGGAAAATAGGCCATTAACAGCCTAAATATAATAATATTTTTAATATTTTATCCATGGCTATGGCTCATCTAATATGTAGGAATAATACCGTATTAATCATAAGATTAGGGAAAACAATTATGAGTATATGCAAAATTTTAAATAGAATAAATGCCCTAGGTAAAGATAAAAAAGTGAAAATATGGAGAACTCTGTAAGGGGAGAAAGGAAGAAAGAAAAGAAAATATGAAGCAGCTATCCTGGATAAGTAGGTAATGGTCAGGCCTTTGTATAGGGTGGCTTAGAGAGTATGAGGACTAATTGGGAGGAGGGAAGAGATCCAAAAAGGACCCCATGTTCAATAGACTTATGTTTAAGCAATTAGGTCCATGTTAGAATGCTAAGTTATGTGGGCCTCCATAGACTAACACTGTTAGAAGGGACCCCTCTGGCAGGTACTTTATATCTACTAATATATTATAACTAAGAGGGGCTAAGGGTGGGCAGAAGATGCCCATTTGTATATGGGCAAATATCTATATCTATATTAGCTCTAGTGTTATAGATAGCAATGACAGTCCAATTGTGTATTTAAGTCCAGTGTCCAGTTCATATGTCCATACTGGCTTCATGTTGGAGGAGGAGTTTCCCTCTATCCACCTCCTCTGGTGAGTGGGGGGACATGATCTATTAGTGTGTATTTTAGATCTTTTACAGTATGTCCTTTTAGCAGAAATGCCTAGCCACCGCTGGTCCGATTGACCCCTGTCGATTGCCATCCTGATCGTGATCTGTGGTTGGCCATTCTCATGCGGAGGTCGTCTATTGTTATGCCCTACGTAAAATAGGCCACAAGTGCAAATGTAGCAAATAGAACCACATACTGGGTGGTACACGTCAGTCTATACGTCTATACGTGATAGTATCTCTTTGCCCATAGGGGGGTGGGTAAAATAAATGCCTGTAGTTAGCCCGTTGCAAGTAGTACAACCCCTACAGTGGTAACAACCCGGCCTTCCCTGTAGCCAGTTAGCTTTTCTGGTAGCTGTGGATTGGGTCTGTTTGTACCAGGCTGTCTCTGAGTGATAGTGCTCTTTTAAATCCCACCCTAAGGACCTGTTATGTTTGTTAATGGGAGGAATTGTTGTCTGTTGCTAGTATCTGCCAATTTTTCTGTAATATCTTAGATATCCCCTGTTTGTCCTGTGTATATGTTGTTACAAAGGTCATGCGGGTCTCTGCTTCAGTCCTTTCCCCTCTATCACCTCCTTTCAATTGTTCTTTGATTTTCCGTAGCTCCTTGGTTGGATATCCTCTATTTTCAAATCTGCTTTGCATTTCATTAAGCTGTATGATGGTATTCGTGTTTTCTGTATTGTTCCTTATCACTCTCTTCAGTTGTGAGATGGGCAGGGCTCTTTTGAGGGCTGGGGGGGGTGACAGCTGGTGTAAATGGAGGATCGAGTTACGATCAGGTGGGTCTTTCTAAATAGTGTAGACTGTATGGTCCCTTCTTTTTTATAGAGTCTAAAATCCAAGAAGTCTACCGTCTCTATGCTGTAGTTGATCTTAAACTTCAAGGCTGGAAATACCATATTCAATGCCTGGTATCACTTCAGTAGTTCTACTTCTGTGCCTCTCCATATAAGTATCAGGTCATCTATATATCTTTTAAACAATACGATCCAGGTGTCTTGGAGAGGCCATAAACAAGTTGTCATAAGATGGGGCCACATTGGACCCCATTGCTGTCCCTGTTAGCTGAAGGTAGATGTCCTTCTCGAATTTGAAGTAGTTGTAAGTTAAAGAATACTCTACAAGAGTCAGGAGTACGTCAATGGAGGGCCCCACATAGGGGTATCTTAGAAGTTGGTTCTTAACCGCTCTGAGTCCCTGTTGATGGGTATACAAATGATGTTGATAGTGGTATACAAACTTGTTACATCGAGGGTCACAAGTATATCCTCATCCTGTATACTGTCCAGTTTACTGCAAATTTCCAGCAGGTTATTAGAGTCTAATAGGAAGGAATTCATCCTTCTCACGAGGGGCTGTAGATGTACATCAACAAAGATAGCCAGAAGCTGGATCATGGATTGTATGGCCTACACTATCGGCCTACCTTGTGGGCTTTCCAAGGATTTGTGAATTTTCAGGATGGTGTAAAACACCGGAAGTCAGGTAATCCAGTTCCTGAGTTGTTATTTGTCCCTCCTGTTGTATCTTTTCCAGGTAGATGTCAATTGTTTTCTTGAAGGTCCATGTAGGGTCCATAGGGAGTTTTCGGTATACCGTGGTATCCTCAAGTTGGGATAGCACCTCATCCCGGTAATCTTTATAATTAAGGATAACTATGGCGCCTCCTTTGTATGCCTCCCGTATGATGATATCTGGATCTTTGGCAAGAGTTTTCACCGCTTGGTGGTCAATTTTGGAGAGGTTGTTGTATCCTGTATCCTTATTTCCCCGTATGTGATTGTAAAAATCTCTCTGGGTTAGCCGCTGGTAGGTACGGATGCTGGGATTAGTACTGCTAGGGTCAAATGATTTCCTCTTGAATGTGGTTTGATCCTTGTAGACTGTTGTGTCTCCAAAATATTCCTTTAATTTTAATTGGCTGTGGAATTTTTGCAAGTCCACAAAAAGGGCAAAATCATTTGTGCCACATTTGGGTATAAAAGTAAGTCCCTTGTTTAAGACCCTGTATTCTACCTCCGTGAGTGTCCTAGTACTGTAGTTAACCACTATATTTAAGTCCTCAGATTGTTTTTTGGGGGGGTTTGGCCTTTGTGGCCCCCCGTCTAAGATGTGGCTGCGGCCTCCCCCATTTTTTGAACGTGTTGTAACCCCTGTTGGATTAGTCAATTCTTTACTGGGCCTACTAGTGACATGTTCCTCCCCTGAACTCGCCCCTGAGCTATCCACTGTGTTGAGCGTAGCTGTTTTTTTATACCTTGGGCGTCTTGGTCGTCCTGGGTATTCCCTCTCCCTTTTCACCGGTAGACAGCACTAGTTCATTTGTGCCATACAGATAACACTGTGCTCACTCCCATGGGGTTATTTATGAGCTGATTGGCTAAAATGCAAGTCTGTCAATAGAACTGAGATAAGGGGGAAGTCTGCAGAGCCTTAGATATAAGGAATCACAGAGGTAAAAAGTGTATTAATATAACAGTGTTGGTTATGCAAAACTGGAGAATGGGTAATAAAGTGATTATCTTTTTTAAACAATTAACATAGACTGTCTCTTTAAGACTACAGCTTGAAAAAGGTTTTGAATAGGAGGTAGAACTGTATTAATAGTATTGGGGGCAAGAGGTGGGTTTTAAAGATTAAAAGTGATTAAATGTTGGGCAAAATATTACAAAAGATTTGGCAATAAAAAAAAAAAATCAAGACTGAGATTTTATCCTCAAAATAGTTTCCCTGGATTCCCCCCCCCAAATGTTTGCAAATATAGGATTGCTGGTTTAGAAGGACATGGTTGATACAGAAATTTATTTTAACTACATTTTATGTTTTTTTGCCATTGCTTTAAAGGGACATTATACACTAGAGCAGTGTTTCCCAACCGCGGTTCTCAAGTATCCCCAACAGTCGTGGTTTTCATTATAGCTGAACCAGTGCACAGGTGAAGTAATCAGCTGATCAGTAACCAACCTGCTCTCATCCATCAGCTGATTATTTCACCTGTGCACTGGTACAGCTATAATGAAAACCAGGACTGTTGGGGGTACTTGAGGACCGCGGTTGGGAAACACTGCACTAGAGGATCAATTTATAAAGCCCATTTAGGGTTTTTGTAAAAATGTATAGTTTTGCTTATTTTTAAATAGCATTCTTCTGATTTTCAGACTCCTAACCAAACCCCAAAGTTTTAGATTGTATACTGATGTATACAGACTTTAGATTGCTTCCGTTTGTATAATGGATCCTTTAATATGCAGCGGAGGGGGAGGTTCTGCTATTAGCCCCCTTCAATGGGTGTCCCAGGCTTCTCATTAACATGTTTTTACACTGGGTTTTTATATCAATATCTTTGCATATTTTTCGTTATAGTAATGTCTATTACATGTAGTTAAATGAAAATTGGTGTATACTGCCCCTTTAACATTTTTATAGTTTCATAGAATCTGAGAAGACAATTGCTTGAAGATTTTAACATTTTCTAAAAAATCTCAAGAATATGTTATTTCCACTTCTGATCCCACCCATCACCTGCCTACTACTCACCCACACCACACCCACTACCCCACCTCCTCTTTGCAAATGTTTAGCCATTGTGAAACACCGTATTGTGCAGTCATTTTTAACATTTTTTTATTTCAAACCATTCAAGTATTAAAAATATACACATTTGCAGGCCATTTGGCACAGTGAATAGACAGCACTTAGCTCAATTGACTGGAAAATGTGTAAAATGGGAAGGTACAATCTAAGGAAGCAGAGATATAAAACAAAATGGTCTAAAGTCCAATTTGCCTTTTTTAATTGTGCATGAGTAGTAACCTGAGCAACTAACCATGGGTGACCTTTATCTTGATTAATGAGACAATAATTTGAAATAGCTGATTTTGCCTTCTCAAACTGCCATCTATAATGAATTATTTGCTATAGAAAAGCTTTGTAATCAAGATATAGTGGCAGTTTAAGAAAGGGTCCCTGCAGTTATTTTGAAAACAAAAACTTATAACATGCTTGTCTGACCTAACTTCAGAGATGCAACTTATTTGCTACTGACGGCCAATCGGCCTTCTCTACATGTCACCCTATCCCCTCATTTTGTATTGCCCCTAGACCTCAAATGAGCCACACTCTTGATGATGACACAACAATCACTCACTATCTTTCACTACTTGCCCCAGGTCAGTTTCTAATATATATATATATATATATATATATATATATATATATATATATATATATATATATATATATATATATATAATAAAGAAGAGGCTTGCACTCGCTGGGTTTGTGAAAAAAGTGCTTTAATTAGCACAAAAATGCGACATTTCGGGGATCAATCACCCCTTCATCAGACCAAACAAAAAGTGAGCAAACAACAGTGTATAAATAAGGTGTTAACCCCTCCCCCAACTCAGAATAGGACAACCCCACATAGGTCATGTGTTATATAACCCATCATTACTAAACACAGACGCCTAGATTTAGAGTTCTGCGGCCAAAGGGGTGCGTTAGCTACGCTGGCTTTTGGTATTGGTATTGAGAGTTCTCTGAAGGGCTGCGTTAGGCTCCAAAAAAGGAGCGTATAGCATATTTACCGCAACTTCAACTCTCGATACCAGCGGTGCTTACGGACGTGGCCAGCTTCAAAAACGTGCTTGTGCACGATATCCCCATAGAAAACAATGGGGCTGTTTGAGCTGAAAAAAAAACCTAACACCTGCAAAAAAGCCGCGTTCAGCTCCTAACGCAGCCCCATTGTTTTCTATGTG
This sequence comes from Bombina bombina, assembly GCF_027579735.1. Classification (NCBI taxonomy): domain Eukaryota; kingdom Metazoa; phylum Chordata; class Amphibia; order Anura; family Bombinatoridae; genus Bombina; species Bombina bombina. The sequence goes on from NC_069502.1 coordinate 417,406,161, forward strand.
GAAACACTTCCTACGTCTGCACCTAAAACTCTAACATGTACCCCGAGTCTAAACACCCCTAACCTTACACTTATTAGCCCCTAATCTGCCGCCCCCGCTATCGCTGACACCTGCATATTATTTTTAACCCCTAATCTGCCGCTCCGTACACCCCCCGCCACCTACATTATCCCTATGTACCCCTAATCTGCTGCCCTAACATCGCCGACCCCCTATATTATATTTATTAACCCCTAATCTGCCGCCCCCAACGTCGCCTCCAACTAACTACACTTATTAACCCCTAATCTGCCGACCGGACCTGAGCGCTACTATAATAAAGTTTTTAACCCCTAATCCGCCTCACTCCCGCCTCAATAACCCTATAATAAATAGTATTAACCCCAAATCTGCCCTCCCTAACATTGCCGACACCTAACTTCAAGTATTAACCCCTAATCTGCCGACAGGAGCTCACCGCTACTCTAATACATTTATTAACCCCTAAAGCTAAGTCTAACTTTAACCCTAAAACCCCCCTAAATTAAATATAATTTAAATCTAGCGAAATAAATTAACTCTTATTAAATAAATTATTCCTTTTTAAAGCTAAATACTTACCTGTAAAATAAACCCTAATATAGCTACAATATAAATTATAATTATATTATAGCTATTTTAGGGTTAATATTTATTTTACAGGCAACTTTGTATTTATTTTAACCAGGTACAATAGCTATTAAATAGTTAAGAACTATTTAATAGCTAAAATAGTTAAAATAATTACAAAATTACCTGTAAAATAAATCCTAACCTAAGTTACAATTAAACCTAACACTACACTATCAATAAATAAATTAAATAAAATACCTACAATTACCTACAATTAAACCTAACACTATCAATACATTAATTAAATACAATACCTACAAATAACTTCAATTAAATAAACTAGCTAAAGTACAAAAAATAAAAAAGAACTAAGTTACAAAAAAAAAAAAAAAAATATTTATAAACATTAGAAAAATATTACAACAATTTTAAACTAATTACACCTACTCTAAGCCCCCTAATGAAATTACAAAGCCCCCCAAAATAAAAAAATGCCCTATCCTATTCTAAATTACAAAAGTTCAAAGCTCTTTTACCTTACCAGCCCTGAACAGGGCCCTTTGCGGGGCATGCCCCAAGAAATTCAGCTCTTTTGCCTGTAAAAAAACACATACAATACCCCCCCAACTTTACAACCCACCACCCACATACCCCTAATCTAACCCAAACCCCTCTTAAATAAACCTAACACTAAGCCCCTGAAGATCGTCCTACCTTATCTTCACCATACCAGGTTCACCGATCGGTCCTCGGAAGTGTTGATCCAAGCCCAAGCGGGGGGCTGAAGAGTGACGTCCATCCTCGGGCTGAAGTCTGGATCCAAGCGGCGGCTGAAGAAATCCATCATCGGGCTGAAGTCGGAAGTCCATCATCGGGATGAAGCCTTCTATCAAGCTGCATCTTCAATCTTCTTTCTTCTGGAGCGGAGCGGAGCCATCTTCTTCCAAGCCGACGCGGAACATCCTCTTCAACCGACGCCTACTCGCCGAATGACGGTTCCTTTAAATGACGTCATCCAAGATGGCGTCCCTCGAATTCCGATTGGCTGATAGGATTCTATCAGCCAAACGGAATTAAGGTAGGAATATTCTGATTGGCTGATGGAATCAGCCAATCAGAATCAAGTTCAATCCGATTGGCTGATCCAATCAGCCAATCAGATTGAGCTCGCATTCTATTGGCTGTTCCGATAAATACAAAGTTGCCTGTAAAATAAATATTAATCCTAAAATAGCTATAATATAATTATAATTTATATTGTAGCTATATTAGGGTTTATTTTACAGGTAAGCATTTAGATTTAAATAGGAATAATTTAATTAATAAGAGTTAATTTATTTCGTTAGAATAAAATTATATTTAATTTAGGGGGGTGTTAGGGTTAGGTTTAAAATTAGCTTTAGGGGTTAAAATTTTTTATTAGAGTAGCGGTGAGCTCCGATCGGCAGATTAGGGGTTAATACTTGAAGTTAGGTGTCGGCGATGTTAGGGAGGGCAGATTAGGGGTTAATACTATTTATTATAGGGTTATTGAGGCGGGAGTGAGGCGGAGTAGGGGTTAATAACTTTATTATAATAGCGGTGCGGTCCGCTCGGCAGATTAGGGGTTAATAAGTGTAGGCAGGTGGAGGCGACATTGTGGGGGGCAGATTAGGGGTTAATAAATATAATATAGGGGTCGGCGGTGTTAGGGGCAGCAGATTAGGGGTACATAGCTATAATGTAGCTGGCGGCGGCGTGTGGACGGCAGATTAGGGGTTAAAAAAGTGTAGGTAGCTGGCGGCGACGTTGTGGGGGGCAGATTAGGGGTTAATAAATATAATATAGGGGTCGGCGGTGTTAGGGGCAGCAGATTAGGGGTACATAGGGATAACGTAGTTGGCAGCAGTGTACGGAGCGGAAGATTAGGGGTTAAAACATTTTTATAGAGTGGCGGCGATGTGGGGGGACCTCGGTTTAGGGGTGTATAGGTAGTTTATGGGTGTTAGTGTACTTTAGAGCACAGTAGTTAAGAGCCTTATAAACCGGCGTTAGCCCAGAAAGCCCTTAACTACTGACTTTTTTCTGCGGCTGGAGTTTTGTCGTTAGATTTCTAACGCTCACTTCAGCCACGACTCTAAATACCGGAGTTAGAAAGATCCCATTGAAAAGATAGGATACGCAATTGACGTAAGGGGATCTGCGGTATGGAAAAGTCGCGGCTGGAAAGTGAGCGTTAGACCCTTTCCTGACTGACTCCAAATACCGGCGGTAGCCTAAAACCAGCGTTAGGAGCCTCTAACGCTGGTTTTGACGGCTACCGCCAAACTCTAAATCTAGGCCAGTGATAATAATATATAAACAGATATTAATATATATCATATACCAATAAAATGTGATTTGCAATATATTGCTAGAGCAAGTGTAAATAAATATAACATAGATGCCTTTAAATCAGTGAAAATATATTGAGGGGCTGACACAGTGCACTGTTACAAATTTAGTGAGAAATACCCCTTAGCTAACTAGATAAATGTGTGAATAGAAGTAGCAGAGCGGTCATACAGTTACTGTGATAACTACACATGATATTTCATGATAATAACAGCAATAGATCAATATATACCAACCACAGAGGAACATTGAAAAACTCACATTTAGAACTAAAGTTGATGTAATCGCCATTGCAGTTAGCAGAACCGCCAGACGCTGAACGCTGAAACCGGGGCGTGGCCAAAAATGGCCCTCAGAGGGAAACATCATCAGGTCCTCCCCATAATGGAAATTTTTTAACAGGCAGGCTCGATACTTGCAAGGGCAAAACACCTAAATGACAAAAAATGGATTGCTCACAAATGTAGTTACACATAATTAGCCTATTTGTGATATTATCACAGAATTTACCCACTCAGAAGTTATGGCAGATGCACTCTCAGATTGACAACCAAGGTTTAGTCAATGTGTGTATAAAATGGTGACAACCAATCATAGGCTTTGTTTATATATCTGACATAATCATGTGTATAGGATGGTAATACACACTTAGCACCAGTTGAGCAGATGCAAATTTGAGTGTAAGAACATCAACATTCAAAATAACAGCCTATCAGAAAAAATATATATTCATATAGATGAAAATAAAAATAAAATAAAAATACTTGCAATTAGCAGAATCGCCAATTTAAAGCAGGCAGGTCTATTGCCCAAATCTTGTGTAGTCAGCATAACAGAGAATACAACATGGTAGGCAATATCGCTAGCTGCAAGAAAACAATGTATAATTGCGAAAATCAATCGCATAGTAGCTAGACTATCACTTTCAATACATATGTACATATCACAAGGACTAAAAAAGAATATACAAATCAGATAGTGACTATATAGTCCCAGGATTCGGCCAACATATACTCGGCTTTAGACAGATGAATGACGTCAGCCATAAAAGTGAGAAGGGAACCATAGCTTTCCCTCATCCGCTTAGTTTTTGAATGATGTTTCCCATATGTATGGACCTGTGCAATAATGATCAAAGCATAGCCTTCATAACGAGATATGTAAATTGAACAGATCCTAAAGAGAAATAAATAAAAAATTATAGCTGAAAATCAGGGATAAGACGTGTATGTAGATATGGAATGAATCAACAATATTCATCTATAGTTTAGCCAATATTTGGGACATATGTGCTGATCGTGTAATATACAGAATGGTCACCACTTCACATACCAGAGTATATACAACATGTGTGCCACCAACAGCAGTTTATATGGTCATGATCATATAGTGGATCCTTACATCACAGACCAAAAAATATGTTTAAACAACAATATGTGATATAAGGAAAATTAGAATATGGATTAAGCCAAAGTAGGCTAATATTAGCCTACTTTGGCTTAATCTATATTCTAATTTTCCTTATAACACATATTGTTGTTTAAACATATTTTTTGGTCTGTGATGTAAGGTATATTTTCACTGATTTAAAGGCATCTATGTTATATTTATTTACACTTGCTCTAGCAATATATTGTAAATCACATTTTATTGGTATATCAGATATATTAATATCTGTTTGTTTATATATCTCTGTGTTTAGTAATGATGGGTTATATAACACATGACTTATGTGGGGCTGTCCTATTCTGAGTTGGGGGAGGGGTTAACACCTTATTTAAATACTGTTGTTTGCTCACTTTTTGTTTGGTCTGATGAAGGGGTGATTGATCCCCGAAACATCACATTTTTGTGCTAATTAAAGCACTTTTTTCACAAACCCAGCGAGTGCAAGCCTCTTCTTTATTGTATTAACATTTCTTGCCTGCACCCTGGTGGTTGCTATTTAAGTGAGAGTGCGCTTTTTCTACTTTATTTTATATATATATATATATATATATATATATCCTATACTATAAAAGGCCAAGTGTGTTTGTCCGAAGCTGTCATGCGCAGTAGAGATAGCACGAGGACAAACACACCTGGCCTAAGTCCCTACCTGTTCTGCCGACTGCGGCGAGCAGAAGTGGGCGTGGCCGAGCATGAAGGGGCGGACTCTAATGCGAAGGCCCGTGAAGGGGCGGAGCCTAGCGTGAAGGCCCGTGAAGGGCCGTGGAGAGAGCTCAAACAGCTCAAGAGAGGGGGGAGAGATGTGGGGAGAGGGGGGGAGATGTGGAGTGAGGGGGAAGATGTGGAGAGAGGGGAGAGATGTGGAGAGAGGGGGGAGGTGTGGAGAGAGGGGAGAGATGTGGGGAGATGTGGAGAGAGGGGGGAGATGTGGAGAGAGGGGGGAGATGTGGAGAGATGTGGGGAGATGGGGAGAGGGGGGGAGATGTGGAGTGAGGGGGGAGATGTGGGGAGATGTGGAGAGAGGGGGGAGATGTGGAGAGAGGGGGGAGATGTGGGGAGAGGGCGGAGATGTGGGGAGAGAGAGAGGGGGGAGAGAGAGACAGAGAGA